>NC_141153.1:89607611-89795111 GCF_053477565.2 Lygodium microphyllum | reverse complement strand
CAAATGTGCATGTCACTTTTCAAAGTCTCATGAATAAGATCTTACATGCCTTTCTTTTTTCATTTGTGCTTGTATTCTTTGATGACATTCTCATTTATAGTAGCAGACCATTGAAAGAGCACTTACTACTCATCAGGAGGGTGTTTGACATACTAAGGGAGCATAGAATGTTTGCAAAGGAGAGCAAATATATGTTCATGCAAACTAAGGTAGAGTACTTGGGTCACATTGTGAGTGAGAATGGTATATAGGCTAACCCCAAAAAAGGTACAATGTGTCAAGGATTGACTCACACCATCTAATACTACTTCTTTACATGGGTTTCTTGGTCTCTTCTCATTCTATCAGAGATCTATTTGCCATTATGTAACAAGTGCAACACCCTTAACTAATAGGCTGAAGAAGAAGGCCTTCTTTTGGGATGCTCTAATTAATTGCAACTTCAACTAAATGAAGGAATTGATTACTTTAGCCCCATATTTATTTGCCTAAACTTTTCAAAAGAATTCACCGTTCAATGTAATGCTAGTGGAAGGGGTATAGGTGCTATCTTGTTGCAAGAACATGGTGTCATTGCATTTGAAAGTTACAAATTGGATGACAAAGAGAGGCAAATGCATATTTATGACCAATAAACATTGGCCATCCTTCATGCTATCAAGAAGTGGCACCATTATCTATATGATAGCTTGTTTAGAGTGAAAAGTGACCATCGAGTGCTCAAGTACTTTCTATCACAGCCAAATTTGACTCCTAAGCAAAGAAGATGGGTAGCGACCTTATAGAATTATGATTTTGAGATCACTCATACTAAGAGAAATAATAATGTTGTGGATGATTCACTCTCTCATATGTGGCATGCCTTGTATAATCTATTATTGAGCTTCACAATGATTGGATAGAGGAGCTTCAAGTAGCTTATTTGCTTATTGATGACTTTAGACCTATCTTTCATAAATTACAACAAAATATTATGGAAGAGAACTCACATTAGCAACTCAAAAATGGCCTCATATGGTCATGGCAAGATTGTGATCCCTCATATCTCTCCTTTTGCATAGAAAATAATGGAAGAGATACATTCTTTTTGCCTATTGTTGGTCACTTGGGTGTCTTTAAGTCATGATAGAATCTCAAAGAGTTTCTACTAGAAGGGCCTCTAGAAAGATATCAAGAAATTTGTATCTAGATGTGTGCCATGCCAACAAAACAAGAACAACACTCTTAAGCCAGGGGGTTTGCTACAACCATTACCTATCCCTAAGGAGAAATGGACACACATTATGATATATTTCATCAGTGGCCTATCGCGACCAAAAAGGGTTGGAATAACATTTATGTGGTAGTGGATCAGCTCACTAAAGCAACCTACTCTATCCCTATTAAGCCACAATATCTGAGGTAGTCATTAGAAAATTCATTCTAAGAATATCTTATTATAGGGTTTGCCCTTGAAAGAAGCTTCTTAGAGATAGCAATTATTTTGGAGGAGTTCCCCTACCTCAAAGATACACTCTTGGTTGAAGACTAGCTTATTTTAGCCTAATTTGGACTACATACAACTTACAAACAACACAATATTTTGGAATAGTTTTTACCCTACATTAATGATAGCCAAGTGTAACTTATATGGAATAAAAGTACACTTCACGAGCTTCCTTTTGACATGCCATATATCTCATTTGAAGTAGCCCATAAATAGTTGTGATTGATTCTCCATAGTAGATTTGTTATGGAAAGCATGCTATCTGTTGTTTGTAAGACCCTAACTATCAAGAATTGATAGCCAAGCTCATACATTGCCAATTGTTACATGATGTACATATCACATACACCTAAATCTTACATGATGTATGTATCACATACACATC
The DNA here is from genome assembly GCF_053477565.2 of Lygodium microphyllum. Taxonomy (NCBI): domain Eukaryota; kingdom Viridiplantae; phylum Streptophyta; class Polypodiopsida; order Schizaeales; family Lygodiaceae; genus Lygodium; species Lygodium microphyllum. The sequence goes on along the minus strand of NC_141153.1, from coordinate 89,793,240 downwards.
TATACACCTTAATTTCTCATGAAATTGAGCTTCCTCACATATGTATTACCCTTTGTAATGCTGAACAAGGTAGTACTCTACATCTTCACTATTATTGAGCCACACCAATAAGTCATCCTTTTGTTTTTGAGCGCAAATACTTTAGGGGTTAGGATGGAATATAAAGAGGGATAGATGGGTTAGCATGGGGAAAATACCCTATCACAATGAAGGGGTATATAAGGTGTTGCGAGACTCTAGAGCATCAATTTATGAATAATCAAATCTCTTCACATTCCTTTCTAGCATTCATGGCTTCCTCTCTCTTTCTCTCATTTGATCTCTCTCTCTCTCTCTCTCTCTCAGTCTTTCTCTCTCATGTTCTCTCTTTCTCTCTCCTCTTTGCAATATTCTCTCCCCTCTCTCCTCTCTTCTCCCTTTCAAACCCTCTTCATTATAGTAGTGTGAAAATTGAAGAAGAGTGTTTATGGGATTAAGCAAGTACCTAGGAAATGGTACCATAAGTTTGTTACTTTCATGCATTCACAAGGATATTCCTACAATGATATAGATTTTTGTCTATATAAGAAAAATACCCTTGATGGTAGCATTATTATCTTGGTCCTTTATATTGATGATATGCTTATTACTAAAAGTGCTCGTGCTGAGTTGGATGCTTTAAAAATAGCTCAAGAAGAGCTTTGAGATGAAGGACATGGGGCATGCCTCACACATACTTGGTATGACTTCTCTACTTGTCCCAGAAGGAGTATATTCAAAGAGTACTTGAGCGATTCCATAGATGATGAGAGAGCAAAGATGGCCAAGGTTCCATATGCATCTGTGGTGGCAGTTTGATGTATGCCGTGATCCGCTCGCCCTAACATAGCATTTGCAATGGGAGTTGAGACACACTATATGGTTACACCTAGCAAATGACATTGGGATTCCAAAAGGTACCTTAAAGATACAATAGATCTGTGTATTTGCTATGGTAGCCAGGATATATAGGAGTTGTGGGTTACACTGACTCATATTATGGGGAGGACATGTAGACAATAGGAAGTCTATCTTTTGGGTATGTCTTTACCTTTGTTAGTGGTGCTATCTCTTGGATGTCCATGGTGCAGAATTGCACAGCCTTATCTACTACCAATGTTGAGTACATTCTAGCCACTTAGACTTGCTAGGAGGCCCTATGGTTAGATTGTCTAGTTGCAAATATTAGTATGACTATGACTCCTATACTAGATTTAAAATTGATGAGTGCCATTTAATTGGATTTTAATCTAGTCTTCCATGTAAAGACAAAGCACATTGAGATGTGTTATCACTTCGTCAAAGAAGTAGTGGATGAGAAATCCATTAATCTTGTCAAGATCTCTATCAATACAAAGCCTACAAATTTACTCTCTAAAAGTCTCCTAGTGGAATGATATGCCTTCCTTAGGAAGATGATAGGTGTAGGATGAGATGACATCTTTCCTTCTCATCTTGTTGTACATGTTATGCTTTTCTCTTTTTTCTTTTACTCATCACTCAAGCACATTCACCTTTAAGTGGGATGTTGTTGGGGGTTAAAGGCTATCTGTGGCTAGTCACATATATTTACTTGTATACTATACCTACACACTTGTACACTATAGGTGGTAAGTGCCCATTACTATTACTTTATTATTTATTATTTATTCTTTTCGTGGCAATAGAATAAGGGAAGGTAAGTCATACATTCTGACTATTAGAGTTCCCACATACTAGCGTCTCTCTTCTTGCTTGAACCTCTATATCTCTTTCTTCCTTTTTTCTTTCACTTGTGCGTCCACTTTCGCTTCACCTGTTAATCATAACAACCAAAGAAGAAGAAACAAGTTCCTTAAAAAATGGTAGAACCACCTAACTAAAGGTCCATGCGTCAAAATTTTTGTGGAAAAAGAAGGAAGATCCCAGTTAGCATGTGGGCAAGCTCAAAACAAGATGAAAGCCCATTAGTTTTAAGACATTATCAAGTAATATAGTTTAGCACCACTTGTGGAGCAAATCTATGGATTGGTTTAGTACTTATTGCTTAACTAATTTTGTGTTGCACTACATGAGCTTTGCATTGGGACCATTGGGCACAACACATTATTTCAAGGGTATGACACACTTAGTCAACATAGCCTACTCACATGTTGACTCAAAGCTTGGGTGTAGAGAGTGCACTTACCTAGATTACATCATTGTAGAAAAAAAAAAAAAAAAAAAAAAAAAAAAAAAAAAAAAAAAAAAATCTCTCTCTCTCTCTCTCTCTCTCTCTCTCTCTCTCTCTCTCTCTCTCTCTCTCTCTCTCTCTCTCTCTCTCTCTCTCTCTCTCTCTCTCTCTCAACCTCACACACATACCCTCAACCTCGCCTCTCACCACAAACGAATGGATATGGAAAAAGTGGAATGGCAAGAGCTTCTCTCTAGCAAGTCTCCCACTCTTGCACTTGCTCTCTCCTTATCCCTAAGGTGAAGTTTAACTTGTGCACTTACTCTCTCCTTATCCCAAAGGTGCAATTTAACTTGGAATGGCAAGAGCTTCTCTCTAGCAAGTCTCCCACTCTCGCACTTACTCTTCCCTTATCCCCTAAGGTGTAATTTAACTTGTGCATGCTCTAACCTTGCCTAGCTCTTAGTTTTTTATATCAAACTAATTGTGGAACATATCACATTACAAAAAATAAAAGCTTCCATGCTACCAAAATTATCCACCAAAAATGATAGTGTGTTCGATCTTGCACCTTGTTGTACATTTGTTGACATTATTCCCCCATCCTAGATAAGTGCTAGTCCCATGGCACTTATGTCAAAGGTAGCATGCTATAGCTTGCATCAAATATGAGGAATGTTGGGATTATTGATGAAGAGCCTTGGTAGAGGAGGGATGGAAACTATTGATAAATAACTAAAGCTGAATATGGAGTGGATCTTGTTAAGGTTGAAGCTATTTGGTACTTTGGTGTGGGTGATGAGTAAGAAGCTGCATTACAAGGGTGAAAAAGTGATAGCTACTTCAAGTTAACTGGTGGCATCGTGGAAGAAGATGACGCATATGATGCATGCCACTAATGTCAAGGGGTCCTTAGGGGATCCTTCACAAACCTATAAGCCGATTCATACACTTTCTAAGGGGCGTGTCTACCTCACTTGTATAATGTCTAGTGCATGTATGATTGTAACTAAGAGATATGTTAAATTCTAAGTAAGTCCAACATACTGTCCCACACTTGACAACCCAATTGGTGTAAAGTTTGATTTTGATGTGCAAGTCTTAGGTGGCAGGTCATCCAAGTAAGCTTAAGATGTCCTTACCCTTGATGTGCCCTAATATTATGCCATGGGGTTTAGGGCTAGGGTGTTAGAGACAGAGCCGGTTGTTCAATGCCATTAGAGGATGGAGCGTCCTCCAAAGGCATCCCTTTTGCTAAGATGCAAACTCTCAAAGTTGCAATGAAGACTTAGGGAAAAATGGGCGGTACATTTAGAGAATATGCTATCCACAATATCCTCTAGGAATTGTGTACAATAAGTGTGCTACAACAATGCTCGCACATGGAGTCTCATTGTTGCCACACGATCAATTCTTGCATTTACATCAAAGATAATGGTGGGAGCTCATCTTCATAGGGCACATGTGATCAACTATTTTGGTGGCTTGATTAAGAGCTTAAGGTAGTGCAAGTTGTGATTTAAAAAAAGGATTTAGAAGTCATGCACAAAGTGGCTGAAGGAATGCACTAGATTCGAGGGCTAGAATAAATAAGTCTTATTTGTATATCCTCACATTTGGAATGCTTGGGAAGTTATACCTTTCATGCTCACTTTCATTATAATGACTACCATGCCTCTATCACTAGGGGCAAAATAGTGATTTGCTCTGTCATCTTGATGCAAATAGCAATAAGTTTCCCATGCTCTTTTGTTGGATTTGAGGATGGAGTAACACCACTCTAACTAGCCTAGCAATGCATCCTTAGGTTTTCCCTTGAGGTATCTACCTTTACTTTCCTAGGCATGGGAAGATGTACAAAAGGCCATGAGATTCAATTGGGCAAGCCATTTGTGTGTATGTTCTCAAATGCCCCATTGAGAAACCATATTGTGTACAAAGGAGGTGGTCTTCTCAATCTAGATGAAATGAAAGTAGGACAGAGAACAAGCAAAGGTGCAAGGGCGGCCTCTAAAATCAATTCAAAGGCAAAAGCGCATTTTTAAGTGAAAGACACCCCAAAACTTTTGTAAGAGAGTTCTAGGCTCCCTCTTATGCAAATTGTAAAAGGGTAGATGGGCATAGGCTAAAGAAATAGGCCAAGTAGAAGGGAGTGGAAAAGAGGACCTTGCCACAATGGCCGGTCATGTAAAAAAGGGGGATGGGTGCCCATGGGATTTTAGGGCATGTATATAAACTTCAAAAAGTGAATAAGAGCTCATTCTTGGGTGTGTGGCAACAAGAGACTCTTCTTCTTCTATTCTTCTCTTCGCTTTGCTTGCTTATGTATGCTTGAGAGAGGGAGTATGAGAGTATGAGGGAGTGAGTGTGTGAGGGTGAGGGATCAAGGAGGTGAAGTTCTCCACCATCTCCTCTCTTCTTCTTCTCTTCTCTTGTCTCCCGCGCAGCTATGGAGGATAGAGCTTAAAGGTGGAGGCTTGAGGATGCTTGAGCTTGCATCAAAAGTCGTGGAGCTACCGGTGTGCTTGAGGGAGGAGGCAACTCATTTGGGCATCAAGGTAAGCTCACTACACCCTGGTAGGATCGAAGGCGCGTCAGATACGTGAGAGATAGCCATAGGTTCTTGCTTGAAATGCTTGAACGAATAAGCAGTCCATGGGTCTTGGCGGTTGAGCATGAGCTCCCTCTACATTTTGGTTCCATTTCCGGGACCAACAGATTCAAGCTTGAGTGCTTGCACGCCTTAAATCAAGCAGCAAAGTAAGGGTTTCATTCCCAAACCGGAGCTTGAGATAGATAGGAAATTTTGGGTTTTTTAATCTTCGCAACAAGTAAGTATTTTGGTTATTTTGGTGGTTTGATGATTAGAAGAGTAGGAGAAATCATTTTAGTAATTTTCTTTCGATTCTTGTTGCATGTAGAGTAGGTTAGGATTAAGAAATCAGATTGGAAAAGTGTAGGGTTTGCTGCTATAAAATAGGCCCAAACAGGGCACAAATCAAGAAAAATGAGGAAAAAAGAGTGCCCAAGGGGATTAAGGTCGACAAGTGAGTGATTAGGAGTGGCAAGACCTTTGTCGGAAAGGGGTTTAATAGCCAAGAGGCCAAGGAAGAGCGCATTTGAAACCTTGAGAGAGAGAGAGAGAGAGAGAGAGAGAGAGAGAGAGAGAGAGAGAGAGAGAGAGAGAGAGAGAGAGAGAGAGAGAGAGAGAGCTCCATTGCGTGGATTCGCTTTGATCTTGCCACCCACTGATGAGTTTGTTACCCGCTCTACAGGCCTTCTCCTTAATCCATAGATATGATTTGGAAGTGCTCAACAAGTATCTTGCATTGAATCTCTCAATTTGTCAGATTTTTTGTTGTTTCGGCAAGAAACGCGCTACATCGGCCCATTCAAGCGGCTCGATTCTGGGCTGAGTCCTAGAATCGGCCCTCGTGCACTTGTCTTTGGCCTCCTCGGCCTAGCTGACTCGGTCTTGCTCACTCGGACACACAACCACTTGGCCCACCTGGACTTGGCCCAGTCAAGCTGCACATTTCGACACATTAGGTACTCGACTCGTATTTCGCCTCGGCCCACTTGTGCCATGTGTCATTCGGATGTCCCAAATTGGCCCAGTTCCACTCGGCCCTTGGCCATTCAGCCCGTTCGAGTTATACATTCGGCCCTTACAATTCAAACCTATTGGGCCGAATTTGATTTTTCTCAAAATTTTTACATTCTAGACTAGACCCACCTAGACATTGACCCTGCGAACCTTTGAAGGCCATACAAACACTTAAAACACCTTTATGGCACAAGGAATAGAAGAACCAGCAAGACATAGACATAGCAGTGATGCTAGTCGACTATCTAGTGATCCAACCTGTTAGCGGCATCAAATGGAGTCGTAAACCCCCCAAACGAATCTTGACTGAGCGGAAAGCGCAACGAAAACCCTATAAACTAGTGAGGACGGTTAGAAACCGAATATACAAGCCTATCATGCCAAACCCATAAATGAGAGCGCAAGAGTTGCTTAGACACTTTGTTTTCCTCACTCTGATTTTTAGCACTCAAAACATACTTAAGAAAAGCTAAAAGCTTGATTGCGCACAGTGCACGAAAAAGAGTATACACACACACGCACGCACACAGAGTGAAGGTAAGTTCAGTACTGCTCAAAATTAACAAGGAACTCACTTAGACATAAAAACTTGAAAGAACCCATGAGCAAGAGAAGATCCCAAGACATAGATGGGTGATCGAATACCCAAGTATAGGACCAAGTGAAGAACACAACTGAAAAGCTAGACATAGCAAGGACTGACACTATTGGGGATGTGGATCTACCCGATCTGATAAACTTGATCAACAACTTGGCATAATAGGAAATCCTAGACATGGAAGAGGGCAACTCAGATCATAAAAGCGACAGAGAACTTGACCTAGGAGAATTTCCTGAGGCAATCCAGCAATTAATGAGAAAATATGACACTGAAACCCAGATAGAACATCACGGCATACCTGCAGAGGACATCATAGTAGACCTTGAGGAGGAGAGGAAACTAGCATGCAAAGCTTTGCAAGGCATAATCTCTTACAACCAAGATCTAGAGAGTGCTAGCCCTACCAGGCAGAAATCAAACAGAGAATGAGATAGCGTTAGAAGGAGACCTCATGCTGATCAAGCTTTTGATGATGAAGCAGCTACTAGATAACACGACAGCGGAGCAGAGTGCTGTAGCATTAGCAACATCACTACTAGCAGGGTAGGAGTCAACCAAGGCTCTAAAAGCCAATAAAAATTTTTTGAAGTAACAAAGCAGCTGGACAATTACCAGCCGATGTACAGCTTCGTAGAGCAGTTTGAGTAGGTCTACGAGGCCAACGACCTCACTGATCTCACTCAATGCTTGAAATCTTTTGGTTTGTGCCTAGGCAATAAGGGTAGGACCTGGTACACGAGTCTAGATGTTGCTAAGTGAGCCAATTTCAATGGCTTGAAAAATCTCTTCATTAAGAGATTCTCCGAACGTGGATACTCCAATAACATGCTTAGTGAGACTCATGAATGTCAAGTAGAGAGAGAAAGAGGACATTCAAGATTATGTGACCCATGTGAGGAGCCTCTTCAAGAGAATCCCTATAGGTGAGAGACCAAATGAAAGAGTGGTGTCCACAGTATTCATTAACGGAATACGAAGTGAAGAGCTCTACAAAGCCTTGGCATGCAACTCGAGCCTGCAATGAGATGCGTTGGCAGGGGTCTTTGAAAAAGCTATTAGAGTGGACGACCAACTCAAGAAGAGAAGCTCCAAGAGCTCAAATTGAGAAGAGTCCAGCACTAGAAATTCCGAGAGAGTTTCAACGCCAAGTGAGAGATCAGGCCCAAGTGCTCAGGATAAAGGGAAGGGCACTGATTCAAGATAAGAGCTAGTGGAGATAAAGATAGACATAGCCAAATCGCAGGAGATGATGAGACAACCAACGCGCCCACACATCCAATGCATGTATTGTGGTGGAAACCACTTGCAGTTGAGTGTCAAGACCCTAGGTCATGACTTTGCGCTAATTGCGGTAGGTTTGGCCTTGATGCCATGCATTGTCAATTACCTATGAGACTCCCATGCTCTCAGCCTTACGGTCAATCCTACCTTGCGAATAGGCCGCCGAACTTCTTTGGAAGGGGAGCCCCATTGGCCCTCCCAACACCTAATGACACTAAGCTGGCCATCCTTAGGATGAAGATAAATCCTATGGATATCCCTAGACCACATAGACCCTAGGTAACCTATCCATCAAGTGACGCTCTAGTCCATTATGTGGAGGAGCCGAATGGCGAAGAGCCATATATACACCCTTATGTATCATATGATAAAGAAGGCAATGCAGTCCTTATGGACTACCGACCAATATCGATGATGGCATTGGGTAGAGGGAGAGGCAAAGGCCTAGGAGGGCAGACCCAAGAGCCATTTGTGTGTTGGACTTGCAGTCACCTAGGACATGTGTCTTCGTGTTGCCCTAAGAGGGAGCAAGCAAATAGAGATAAGGTTGACCTAAGATGCGATGAGTGTGGAATCACTCATCTCTTTGTCAATTTCCTTAGATAGAAGCCATCCTCTAGTTCGGCAAATGAGCCATTGGTCCCATTGGGGTTGTTCAGTGTTGACACACTCGATGGGGAGGCCACACCTATCCCATTGCATGTCACGTCCCGTGCACAGACAAAGCATGCTGCCATATCATTGCTAGGGCCTAGCAATCTCGATGCAACCTCAATCGAAAAGAAGAGTTGGAGACAGAGGAAGAAGAGACTAGACACTAAGGTCATGCTCAAAACTAAGAGTGCCACAACACTGCATGCTGGAAAGAAAGTCACTAACGCAGAGGTAGAAACGTCAACTCCAAAGACAATTGAAAAGGGAAGTGCTAAGGTTGAGGAGTACCCTAACCCAAAGCGCCAACTTGAATCCATCGAGAAAGTGAAGGAGTAGATGAAAGAAGCCCAAGAGCACCTAAAAGACACTGAGCCCATACTAGAGGATGAGATCGATGATCTCTCAAGTATAAGCATGCCAGTCTCACCCTCACGACCAAAATCGAGGGATGTGATTGCACCACAAGTAGTGTCACTTAGACAAAGTCTAAATGCTATATGCCAGCAAATTAGTCAAGGCCATTGGCCATGAACCACAGAGTTAGGAGAGAGGCAAGCAACTAGTAACCTTAATACATTGGTGACCACCCTTGTGACTCTAAGCTTAAAGACTTGCTTAAGCAGCACCCAACATTATGGCAAGAGCTAAAACAGTGGGTCGAAGAATCAAATGAGCAAGCTGCCACAGACTTACACAAGCACGACCCAGAAATGCAAATACCAAGCTTGACGCTACACTCCATACCTAAGTCCTTGCATGTCAATGCTTTTTGAGAAGGCATAGAGATACATGCAGTCCTGCTAGTCTTAGCTCTTGGAGATGTCATAAGAAAGGGAATCGTAGACACGGAAGCGGGAGTTAGTGTGCTAAGCCATGCAATACTCCAAACTTGGGATAACCCACCGATTGAGATTGCTAGGTTCAACGTCACACTGGTTAATGGAATGAAGGTAAAACCATTCAGTGTGTTAAAGAATTGGCTAGTGAAGATTGTATGAGTCCAATTCTCTATTGCCTTTATAGTCATAGAGGGAGTGGACTACGATATCCTGCAAGACCAACCCTAGATGTGAAACATGAGAGTCATAAAATATTGGAGCAATGGTCTCATCTTCCTAGGCAATCAAACAGAGGCTGTAAGGGTAGAGATGGACACCTGGAAGACTGTGTCAGTTAACCTAGATGCCATCTCCACCGTGCTGAAGGGTGACGGCCAGATTAGGACATCCTACGGGCCCTTAACCAAGTATATCCCGTGTCCTGAACGAGCAAGACTGGATGCATGTTCTTGCTACCATCGACCTACTATTCTCGGACAGTGAGGAGTACAAAAAAGCCATCAAGACAATTGGCAAGCCCAAGGACACACCCTCAATACCAATCTACATGATGGCTGGAAGCCTATGCGGAAGGCCCAACCATGTCACATTCCAAGTCCCAAACAATAGATGAGAGCTCCTTGTAGGATATCTAATTGACAAGTTGGTTGGCAATCCAACAAACAAATCTCAAGCCACTCCAAGATCTCTTGGATGAGCCTAAGTGGTGATGGTCTAGGGTGCATGATTTAAACTTGATGTACAATTGGGCCTTAGTCCTCAACCTATGAGAAGAGACGTATCAGGACTTGGGAGATGATGTGAACAAAGATATCTCTAACGAAAAATATGAAGACTATTGTTCCTTCAATGATGAGAGCGAAAAGGTAATAGACACTATAGAATACGACACTGAGGGACATGTAATCGAACAAATACGAGCTAACTCTAGACCACGCAAGTAGAATGCCTTTAGGTTAGAGAGAGGAGTCATGCACATGGATTGCAATTGAATGTGGTTGGAGCACATATGTGCAATTGACTAGAGTAGGCATGCCTAGCTCAACCAAGTGCTGCACCAGTACTGAGAACGGATGCACCAAGGTGGACCTACCCATCCACTTAAGGCGTCAACGGTCAAGGGAGGAATGACGAAAGATGCCTAAGGATACGCAGGCAGAAGAGTAGAAAAAGCCACAAGACCTACCAAAGCGATTCATGAAATTCAAAAAGGAGACACGATAGTGATCTTGCTGGGAGCCAAACGACAAGGGCAAGCAAGCGAACTAATCGAAGGACCCGCTAAGGTTAAGGAGGCCAATTTAGCCAGGCAAGGGAGACACCCTGACTTGTCTTTATATCAGATGACTTGACTAAGGAAGAGGAAGCAAATCTCATTGCTCTCTTATGAGAGTATATAGATGTCCTTGCTTGGTCCCTAGAAGAGCTCAAAGGGGTAGACCCGAGTATAGTGACTCAAAACATACCCATGACACCTAACGCAACGTTGGTCAAGCAGCGATTGTATCCCATGAATCCAAAGCATCCCCATGCTGTCAAGGAATAAATTGACAAGTTGATGAGAGCAGGATTCATCTATGAAATTGAGCACACGGACTGGGTTTCGCCCATAGTCATCGTATTGAAGAAGAATGGAAAGGTTGGAGTGTGCGTCAATTACAAGAAGATAAACGCTACTACAAAGAGAGATAACTATCCATTGCCATCCATCGAGCACATGCTTGAGAGAGTGGCTAGTAAAGAGGCCTACAGTTTTCTGGATGGCTTCTCTGGATACAATCAGGTGCAAGTGTATCCTAATGATCTGCATTCGCCATTGAGTGGGGCGTCTTTGCCTACATAGTTATGCCTTTTAGGTTGACTAACATGCCAGCTACCTTTCAACGACTTATATGCACTATATTCAAAGATATGCTTAGAAAAGAGTTAGAGGTCTTCGTGGATAACTTGTGTGTTCACTCTACTTGGAGGGAACACTTAGAAAAACTCCGAGCGGTCTTTGAACGATGTCGACTATATCGTCTCTTGTTGAACCCCTTGAAGTGCCAGTTTTGGGTAAAGCACAAATGCATCCTAGGGCACATAGTGTCGAAGAACGACATTGCCATGGACTTCTCAAAGGTTAGGATCATTGTCAATCTTCCATCCCCAAAACTGATTACAAGGGCGTTCAGTACTCCTTAGGCCATATAGGGTATTATCGGCTATTTGTGTTGAACTATGCATTGATTGCTAGACCTCTATATGAGCTATTGACCATATTCGAATGGACCGAGGAATGTCAACACGCATATGAGAAACTAAAAAAGGCTCTGACCAATGCACCAATTCTATGAGTCCCAGATTGGACACTCATGTTCCATGTGCACAGTGACGCTTTGAAATTCACCGTAAGAGCTATGTTGTGCCAGCCTGGTGAAGACAACCTAGATTACCCAGTGAGCTTTGCTAGCAGATAACTCACTGAGGCCGAAATGAATTACTCAACAATGGAGAGAGAGCATTTGGCCATGGTATTTGCTGTAAAGAAATTTAAGCACTATCTTTTGGCTACATCTTTTACCTTCTTTGTTGACCATCAAGCCTTGTTATATCTTGTTAATAAACCTTGTGCTACAGGACGCACCACTTGATGGCTAATTTTGCTTTTAGAATTTGACTTCTCCGTGGTGGTACATCAAGGGAAGCAGCACTACATGACTGACCATATGTCTTGCATCCCCACGGGAGAAGCTGCTAGACAAGGCATTGTAGACGAATTTCCAGACATGCATCTATTCAACTTATCCAGTGAAAGAGAATTGTTTAGAGCCAACATGACATCATATTGGGTAGATGACATAGTGCAAGTGCTTGAACATGGACTACCTGAACAACCAATTGAAAAGGCCCGACTTAGATGACTAATCTTGAAGATCCAACCTTATCAGTTGATAGCAGGCCAACTTTATAGGTTGGGGCAAGACGGGTTTTTGTGCAGATGCATGTGTGAGCATGAAATGCATGATGTACTCACAGAGGCACATGATGGAATCATAGGAGGACACTTTAGTGGTGGAGACACAACAACTCGCAAGGTGTTGAAGTCCTAGCTATGGTGGCCCACTCTTTTCCAAGATGCAGCAGAAGCAAGATTCGTAAAGCATTGTGATGAGTACCAATAGACTAAGGTTCCTATTTGTAAGGATCACATGGAGCGAACCCCAATCATTGCATGAGAACCCTTTGACAAATGGGAGATTGACTTCATCGGACCCATTAGTTCCGTGGCGTAGTATTCACAAGCTAAGTACATCATTGTCACCACCGATTATCTAATAAAATGGATAGAAACATGCGCTACGAGAAAAAATGATGCTAAGACCACTATCAAGTTCTTATGGGAGCAAGTGATCTCATGATTTGGTTGCCCCATCGAACTCGTTAGTGACCAACGCATACACTTCATCAACGAAGTGATAGCTCATCTCCTATCCACCTTCCTAATCATCCATCAAAAATATTTACCTTATTACCCTTAGGCAAACGGCCAAGTTGAATCCATAAATAAAATCTTGGTGAATGTCCTGACCAAGGTAGTCTTTGCTTCGTGCAGTGACTGGGATAACAAGTTGATGGCATCCTTGTGGGCCTATCGCACGGCTTATAAAACGATTGTGGGTTAGACTCCCTTTAGGTTGACTTATGGAATTGAGACAATTCTACCCTTAGAGTTCTTCGTTCCTAGCCTGAGGATAGCCCTTCAAGAGAGATGGGATGGGAAGGAGGCATGGACGGAATGCCTGGTTGAGCTCGAATGCTTATTGAAAACTCGGCTTCTAGCCACCCATGCACTAATATGCGAGAAGGCAAGACACAAAAGCTCGTTTGACAAGCATGTCAAGCAGCGAGACTTTGAACAGAGTGACTTAGTACTACTGTACTCAGTCAAGGGACATAAACAGAAAATGAAGGTTAGGGGGTTAGGAACTTTTAGAGTTCAGGCCATCTCCCAAACTAGCAACGTAGAACTCAAAACCCTAGAAGATGAGGGCATAGGCTTCTTCAATGGTAGCCGCATAAAGAAGTACTGCCCACCCATGCACCCACTGCATGAGCCTCCAATGCTAGTGTCCTCTGTCAATGTATGAGTAGCCACTATCACTAAGATGGATGATGAGGATGAGGAAGCTCTAGAACTAGCTTACCTAAGCATAACGGTAAGTGCCAAGCACACATGCACCTTCAATGCATTGATTGATGAGGGAGCTGACTTTAATGTCTTAACTAATGATCATTGGACCCAAATTGGCAAACCGTACGTACAGCCCACTAATGCTAAACTTAGCCCATATGGGGGACTGATCATATGCACTCTTGGGAAAGTGCAAGATTGTAGTTTCTGTCGAGTTTGAAAGCATGCCGATGATCTTCAATGTGTTACCCAACACTAAAGATGCAGGCACGGAGTCACTGTTAGGACAAACCTTTAAGAAGTAAGCTCGTTGTAATGTTAACTATGAGTCACAATGTATCCACCTAGCCATGGGCAACGTCCACATAGTTACAGCTTTCAGCAAGGGTTGCACGACTCTTTCCAAGTTCTCAAAGCCACTAGTAGAGAAACCTGCCACCAAGTCTAAGGAGGGGGTAGTGCTTTGTCACAGCCCACCAAGCCTCAAGACTAGCAAATCACTAAAGTCAAAACTAAGGCCCATGAGCCAAAGCTTCAATGGATGCCTAAACTGCAAGGACCACCACCTAGGAGCAAACACCCACAACCCCGCAAGGCTAAAAATCCCACCTTGTGCCCTAGCAGGCCAAAACGCAACTATAGACATCCACGTATAATCAAGCTACACTGGATCCTCAAGACCCTATTGCAAGTGCAAGGCTATTACGAGGGTAATGCCTGGATATGGATTCCTAAGGCCAAAATAGCAAAAGGCACTAATCGAATGCCACCCTCAAGCTTGACCACACAAGGCCACATGACACATCCAAGGCCAAGGCCGCAAAAGCCTCTGGATTCAAAGCTTTCAGAATCGCAAACACACAAACCAATGAAGATTGAGCAAGCCTATCGACCCAAACCAGAGCCTGCTACTCCCACACATGCCACGACTAGTCCTATAGCTCATGGAAGATCACTCGAATGTCGCAGTGCATTGTCATAGCAGCAGCCACAACCCACTAGCCTACAATACAAAAGGCCCAACCGCAAGCTCAGGAACAACCAAAGTGGCCCCCATCAGCTGCTAACCTCTCTAGTTCTGTCAAAACCCAACCCCTGTCGGCCTTAGACCCTCTTAGGAGCGATGATCGATTCTGACTGTGGACTTGGACTTAGTGGAGAACACTGGGGATGACTTGGTTGCTTGTCTTAGACGCCTAGATGCCACCTTCATGTGGCTCTCTAAAAGCTATGACTGCTTAGACTTGGGACTCATGGATGAGCCTATAGCAACGGAAGTATGGACACTCCCTTCTTCTTGGGAAGAATTGGAATTTGTGTTTGTCAAGGCTTTTGAGGCAGTTGAGGAGCTACTTGCCACTGATGTCTCCCGTGAACAAGTGCAGAAACAATGCCTCATCACCTCATATGACAATCGCACAGCTTATGCCAACAATCAAGAAATAGAAGACTTGAAACAGCTTGCTGATAGCAACTCCCCTTTCTTGAGGAAATGGTACGCTCTTCGCCTTCAATGGGAGCTCGAAGGATGTTAGATCATGACAAATGCAGAGCAACGACGTGCAATCAAAACATCGGAGTATGACCTAACTTATGTCGCTCCAACCTCTTATAGGGTATTGAATGATGACCATTCGTGACTAACCCATGGAAGAACACATTCAAAGACACCCCTACTTAGATCGCATCCTCACCGCGTAGACTCCGGTGACTTCTTGCACCATGCAATGTCCTTACTTACATCACCGAGGTAGGCATCTGACCTTTCAACATGGACCAATGTGCTCATATGGAATATAATCCAAACTTCTATGCTTGGCTCGTGCTAAAGTAAAACACTATACCCATGCGCTGAATGCCCTCCTCTACTCTCTAACCTTCAATCATCCTAGGAAGGATTCTTCTCAATTTCGAGGAAACAAAAAAGGAAAAACATACCTTAAAAGCCTCAATCCACACCTAAGAACAAAAAAGGAAGGAAAACATTAACTCATGATTGAGGAAAATGTCACAAAATTTTGAAATAAAGCTTGAAGGGAAAGTCTATTTTTGTACTAAAAACGTTTCAATTCAGCAAGCATGGAGTCTTTTCTTTCAGCAAGTAACTGTTTTGCAAAGCACTATGGTGAACCATGGTTCATCACAGGAGTTGAAGATGTCATAGCAAGACCGATCCCATCGTCTTCCTTTTGTGGAAGAGGAAAGAGCAAAGTATGGCCTTTCCCTTGAAAACCGGGCCTACAACCAACTCAAATTTAGGAGCATTCACAACATCGAAGAGGTGGTGGCCAATGAGGAGGTTGCCAAGAGGGTTGCAGAATAGTGCAACCTCACCAAGTATATCGAAAAGTTCAACACACTAAGTGTGTGAAATTCTTAAGGACATATGAACCTGAAAGTGAGTGTGGGACAGTAACTGTGGGGAGTAGAGAAGGAGCCAGGCAAGTGTAGATTTCACTCAGTAAGGCCTTGGTAGAGAAGGCGTTGCGATTGAAACCAAAGGTGGAAAAGAGGTAGAAGAAAGATGTTTATGACATGTTGAAGATGAAAAACGAGAAGGTCTTGACAAAACATTGCATAAGCATTCAAGACATCCTCGACTCGAAAGTCAAATTGCAAGCTAAGGTGATCCACTCCCTCTTCTCCAGCTAAAGGTACAACTCGCTTATGCACAGGATCAGCGTGCTTGTGTTAGAGAGCATGGCAACTCACTTGGTGGATGAGGTGGATTGGAATGGATATGTGCAAAAAACCATTGATCAATCTACTAAAGAACCAGCCCTTAGAAGCAGACCCTAGCGGGTGGAGAGTCTCTAGCATCAAAAGGAGCCAAGAGAAAGATGCCTTTAGCCAAAGCCTTGTTCATTGGGTATGGAGGAATCTTGACCGCTCTTATCCAGGAACAATAAAGGAGGCACAGGATGGAGAGGAAGGAGCAGATGAAACACTTGATAGGTCACCTCCCCATCACGACGAAGAACAATCCAGTGAGAGGATAGTTAGTGAAGAGGAGGGAGAGCAAGAAGCTCAGTCTAGCAGAAGGAAATCAAAGAAATCTAAGAAGAAGACGACATCAGAAAAGCAGAAGGAAGAAAGGAAGAAAAAGGAGAAAGAAAGTTTGCAGAAAGCCAAGAAAGAGTCGAAGAAAGTGTGAGGTGCCTCCTCCAAATATGTATTTGGAGGAGTCCTCTAGTAGAGTCAATTGAAATTCATATCCATGCACATCACCATCCCATCTCCCCATGGGAAACCTTGGACTTAGTTGAACATGTGAATCTCGGTTCTACTTCATAGGGGAAGCGTGGACAAGTCACCCCTAATAGCAATCTAACACGTACCTAAGAAAGACCACTTTGTAATCAATCAAAGGCAGGAGTGAGGTTAACATTGCACTTGGTTCAAAGAGAGTGAGAGACGAGGGAGAGTGTAACTCGATTCCCCTACCGATAAGGTAAAATCTCAGCTTTGTCCCCCTAAAATAATGTTAAACCTAGTAACTAATCCTATCGATATTGGGAGGGTCACAATTTAATCAGCTCTATCTAATTGGATCCACCCAGCCATAGGCGTCCAATTGTCAGGATCGAAGCCTCCCACTTTCCTCGATGGGGTTTGCTTAGTTTTCTGATTAGCAAAGCATACTACCACACTGTTTGGACATATAAAATCAACTTTTTTTTATTACTCCGTTAAAGTGGGTTCGTTAACCTCAATCTTTAGCATATAACAAACAATTCAGAAATCAAGTACTTTATTTCATCATCACTCTGCAAAGTGATACAAAACCATCTTTCCGTAGAAAGACATCATCTAGCCTAGGATATGACCTTCCAATCCCTCGGGATTGGGTTGTATGTGATCGCACTCCATTTGCGGTCAATAGGGAATTTACTGGCTCAGAGCCCCTCTAAGATTCCCTGAGCCTCCAAAGCTGTCCTACATAATAGGGGCACTTACCACTCGGCCCTCTGCCCTCTCAGGTGCTCGAGTGATTAAAAACCAAAAACACCTACCTCCCTCGGGAGTGTAGGACCCCCACTCGTAGGTGAATTTTTCCACACTTCGCAGAGTGTAAGGAAGCATTGGGTTGGGGACCCCAATGTCCCGAACCACCACAATCCACAACTCATCCAGCTGTGCAAGCCTGAAACCATAAGAGCCATAACTCATCATTCACAGATCCAAAAGCAGTCATAACCATTAGACATTTTAACACAGTTGTTAATGTGATGCATAGAATCTATCCCCTTCATCAATTTTTGTGTTCCTTCCTAAAAAGCATTTGATAATACTCACATGCTTTTACAAGTCTAAGTAAGTTCTAACTAATCGTGATCCTTTTCTTATGTACTAACTTGATTATCTCCATTTGGCCATCCATCGTGATTACGGGTTATAGCTGTAACCTCAATTTGTTGTGGGATGGTTAGTTCTTCGGTTTGAATGGGTTCGGGGTTAACTTTCGATTGTGCTTTAGCATCGTGTTGAGTTCCCTCAGCAGCAACGATGACCACTTCCTTTTGTTGGGGAACTCTCTGAGTGTGACCTCGCTCAGCATCTCAAGGTCTCTTAGGAGCCATGGAAGAAGTTTGATGGGTTCGTGCAGCGCTTTCGCATAGGGGTGGAGACAGAGAGAGAGAGAGAAAGAGAGGCTTGCCTGATTGCGGCAGAGTTTCGTTGTGTCAATAGCAACAGAGAGACTTATACATGGATCGTTGTGTGACCTTGACATGACGCTCTACCCATGTTTATATAGTAATGATGGGGGGCAGGTAAAAGAGAGGGCACCTGCTTTTTAGTGTTTTTGAAGATGTCATCGACGATAAAGAGAGAACACTTTCTTTTAGAGTTTTTGACAATGTCATTGATGATGTCAGGGAGGGGCTCCATTTTTGTAGCTCGAAGATAAAAATTAACAAATATATGGGCGAGGATGTATTGTGTGTCGTGTGGTCGAGCGGGCAGCAATTAAGGCGGCGACCAAGGCATAGACCTTGGCATCTTGGCCTTGGCATACTTGGCAACGGGCTACGAAGGCTTCATTGGTGCCATTGGCTGTGCGTGAGAATCTCCCACTAGCTTGTAGGAAAATCTTCCTTGGAGGTCATCCATCTCGACAGTGTCGTCACCCCTTAATTGCCAAGTGACTATCCACTAGACTAGTTCTTTTTGTTGTTCTATACTATAAACATAGTTTTAATAAGCTAGTCTTGGGAGGGTTTCCCAAGTCTTTTTTTCCATGAACTGGCATATAATGCCTTATTAATAAAAACAATGATCTTTATAAGTAGAGCCAGTTTCATTATTTTTTTAAAAAATGTGCAACATAAATCAATTTTCTTTGGAATGTATATGCACATTGTTTATTAAAATAAACCAAGTAATGGGGACATTAAAGAAAGAGGCGAAGGAAAAAAAGAAAAAAGAGAGAAGAGTTTGAGAGGCTGGAGGCAGAGTCAAAAAGAGCCGAAGAAGAGAGGACACCCTGGCCATGGTAGATGCTAATAATCTTATGGTGGCGTGGGTGCAATATTTTGTTAACAAGGAACTGGCTTAAGCAAAGAGTGTGGAAACCCCAACCGTAGGGCAAAAGAGACTGGCAACAAGCAGACGCCCAAGTCAAGGTAGGACCCTAAGTGGCAAAAGGTGGGAACTTCCACAACTCCCATCCCCACAACTGTGGCGCCACCCGCTAACTATGATGAGTATGTCACCGAAGCTACTCTCTTAGCTGGAGAAAGCCAAGGAGGAAAAGAAAATAGCGGTGGGCTAAGTTGGAAGCTTAGAAAGAGTCAGTGGTGGCCTTCTAGTTGGAAAAAGCTCAGCAGGTGGCCATGTACCAAAAGGAGATTAGCGAGCTAAAAGCAAAGCTCAATACCAAGGAAGAAAAGGAGGAAACCTGAAGAAAACAACTCAAAGATGAGAACTAGGAGATGGGTGGACTACAATGTGAATATAAACTCTTAATAATGCAGCATGAGGACTTGGAAGCTCAACTGAAGAGAGTCCAACTGGGCATGGATGAGCTTACTGCAAGAGAAGCAGAAAGAGAGCAGGAAGAGGAAGAGCATCACTGAGAGGTCGAAGACTTGGTAGTAAGGGTGATGCTAGAGATAGATGAGCAAGAGAGGTTGGAGAGAGAGATCGATCACCTAGAAAAGGAGAAGGAGGTAATAACTCAGAAGTGGAAAGAATAGGAATCGGCAATAACTGCCTTAACACAGAGGCAAGGGGAGAGCTTCGGGGAGATGACGAAGAGAGCAGAAGAATGGGCAACCCTCAATGAAAGGAGGGTAAAAACCTTGACGCATCATCTGGCTCAAGTGGAGAAAGACAAAGTACTCATTGAAAGCAGAGCAGAGGCCACCCAAGTGGGCTTTCAAAGTTAGCAACACGCCTTCCTGAATACCTTACTAGATGTCGTACAAGAGGAAGGAGAATCCATAGAAACCGTAAAGAAGAAGTTAGGGATAGCATGCAGGGCCCTAAGAGTAGGCCTGTAGATGCCACCACAACCCGTGGGAGCTGGCTTTAGCCTTGAAGAGCAATGTCACTATCTCCTGCTATTGGCAGGTCTAACCCCACAAGAAGTTGATGCACTTGAATTCATAGAAGGGGCACATCAAGAACCAAGGCAGGAGGAGGTGACTAAAATGAACTTTGAAATGGGACCGCAGCAGGAAGAGCTTGTCGCACCACCTCCTTCCCCACGACCAAATGAGCATCAAGCAGATAGAAAGGCATCACTGAGAGAAAGGAGAAAACAAATGGTGGAGGAAACAAGAAGAAGAAGGAATGCCAGAGGAGTAATAGCACCACTTGTACCTATTCCACCATGCAAGGACGAATTCCCAACAAGCTTCCATGCCGACCTTGTGATTTGGGAACGGTAAGAAACGGTTAGGAACCCCTTCAATTTTAATTTTCAATTCCCATCACCCTGCGTAGAGTTTTGCCCATCAAGGTGGTGGAGGAGGTGATTAATATCAGAGGCAGACTCAGGGAGAAATGGCTGAAGCAGAGAGAACAGAAACCCACTATGTGGGGCATTGAAGATGCTGAATTTTGGCAAAACAAACTTTTTGAAGTGCCGAGGTCTGTGCCTGGTTATGAATGCCAACCTACATGGAGAAGGCATATCTACGATGTCAACATGGACACTTGGATGGCCTTTTGCAACACTCAACCATTTGAGCAAAACCCAACATTCATGCCATACCCTCGAAGGGTAGGAGTGGATTTCGCCCCAATGTCCACGGCCACTATGACTTCTTGATAATCTATAATCTGCATTGTACTACATATGAAGATGCCCTTATTTTCACATCAAAAAATTTGTATGATACCATGGTCTACTTCATCAACGAATTCTCTTTGTGCCCTAGCCTCGCCTTTATTACCACTTGTGATTACCTTAGATTGCTTAGGATACTCCTTAGGTAAGACCCCACTCCATAGGAGTGCGGCCTCTCAGCCCTCCATTTTGATCCTAATGCTATATATAGTTGTGAAATGGCTCAATTAATGATGCAAGTTGCACTACTACCTTCATTTTGCTTAGCTCTTCTAGAGGATATGAATAATAGCTGCTTCACCCAGTTGCAATCATCCATTCCTCTCTACCACTACCCTTCCAAGTCCGCCTAGACCTCAAGGGGTTACCTCCAAAGCTGCCAATTCCTTAACAAATCTATTAAGCCTCCTTCTTCGCCTCACTCTGATGAAAAATACTAGCTTCTGTCATGATTATGTAACTCAAAAAAAAAAAAAAAGGAAAGAAAGAAAGAAAAGGCAAAAGTGCAAAACAAAAAGAAAAACAAAGAGAATGGAAATGGAAAGAGAGAATCACACAAAGACACATCGAGTTGCACATAGACCACAGTCACTGCACCTAGGGATTCTCAAGTTAGGCGTGTCCGGTGGCCTCATTCGGCCGGTGCTCCATGTCTAACCCCCTAGCCCTTTTTGATCCCCCACTACACATGCTTAGGGCATGTCAAGGGCAAGACATACCTAGGGAGATAACACTCGCCTACGGTTAAGACTTGTCTCCCCGAGCGGCAACCACTGCACCTCACTCCTACATGCACGGGGTCCTCAAGTGTGGGATATCACCTAGGCTTTAGACCCAGCTCCTCATTCCACTAGCACAAGCATGATGCACTACACACTGAGGTAGACACTTCCCCTAGGTAGAGCACGTCTTTTCTTTTTGGGTACTCTCGCATGCTGCAAGCACCAACATCAGAGGCCCCACCCTCCACTTCAACATACCCTCTGTCTCCAACAACGCAATCATTGCCAAGCTCCTCAACCACTACCAATCAACACAAGGCCCCATCATCCACTTAGGCAACCATCCTTTGAAGCACCAGACCCTCAACAACCAAGCCTTGCAAGTGCCATGGGACTGGCACTCGTCTAGGAGGGGGGTAATGTCAACCCCAGCTCTCGAGATAGAAGCAAAAGAAGTGAAATGTAGATGAAATGAAAGTAGGACGGAGAACAAGCAAAGGTGCAAGGGCGGCCTCTAAAATCAATTCAAAGGCAAAGGTGCATTTTTAAGTGAAAGGCACCCCAAAACTTTTGTAAGAGAGTTCTAGGCTCCCTCTTATGCAAATTGTAAAAGGGTAGATGGGCATAGGCTAAAGAAATAGGCCAAGTAGAAGGGAGTAGAAAAGAGGACCTTGCCACAATGGCCGGTCATGTAAAAAAGGGGGATGGGTGCCCATGGGATTTTAGGGCATGTATATAAAGTTCAAAAAGTGAATGAGAGCTCATTCTTGGGTGTGTGGCAACAAGAGACTCTTCTTCTTCTCTTCTTCTCTTCTTCTTTTCTCTTTGCTTTCTTGTGTGTGCTTGAGAGAGGGAGTGTGAGAGTGTGAGGGAGTGAGTGTGTGAGGGTGAGGGATCAAGGAGGTGAAGCTCTCCACCATCTCCTCTCTTCTTCTTCTCTTCTCTTGTCTCGCATATGGCTCTGGAGGATGGAGCTTCGAGGTGGAGGCTTGAGGATGCTTGAGCTTGCATCAAGAATCGTGGAGCTACCGGTGTGCTTGAGGGAGGAGGCAACTCATTTGGGCATCAAGGTAAGCTCACTACACCTTGGTAGGATGGAAGGCACATCAGCTAAGTGAGAGATAGCCATAGGTGCTCGTTTGAAACGCTTGAATGAATAAGCGGTCTGTGGGTCTTGGCGGTTGAGCGTGAGCTCCCTCTACATTGGTGTACTCAAGAGACATCTCATTGAACTCACAAACGTGTTCCATGCTCTTCAAGGTATCAATGATCAATCTAACAATCGTAACTATGCTATGAGATCCTTTGAATCGTTTGTCTATGGTGCATAAGCCACTAGTGCTACTACTTTTTGAAGAGTTCTTATTGCTTAGCCATTATGTATTTGTAAAGTTCTGCTTGGACTTTAACATCTAATAAATATCCAAATATTATAGTTAAACCATGCAATTTTTAATTTTCAGCCCAAAATTTAGCATAGTTGAAAGTTCACCCATGGTATTAGCATAAGATACCCCACCATACATTCTCAATATACATTCTTTAACTTCAAGGAATCCATGTCTCTCCATATCTTCTTCTGTCTTGCAAGTATACTACTCTGTAGCCATATGAAGTATCATCTAGAACTTTGGTTTTCTTGAAAATTAGTGATGTATAGCTACCAAGGATATGAAAAGGAATCTTGTATAAGGAAGTATTGTTCATCCTGAACATTCCCAATGGTGGCTTTCACATTAGGACATGCTACATACATGTCCCAGTGAGAACATGATTAGTAGCTGGCATCCTCCATCCATAGTCCATATCCCCTAGCCATCTACCATTTTCATAAAGACTTTTGATCATCACATTAATTTTAGATCCATGATCAATCAAAGTAATGCAATGCACCTCAGGATCTCTCACTTTTACTAATGTCTTAGTGGTTGCTCTAACCCAATTGTTTCATGTATAGTGGCTTCTAGGTATAACATCTATTTCCTATTCTTCATTGTAATGAACTTGACGTACTCCTCTTGAAGTATGGCTACAAAGCACTATATTTTCATCATCAATAATTGTTGTTTTAATATGAAAAATTGCAGTTTTAGCATCCTCATCATATTCCTAAATTGCTTGTATACCCTGCAAGCCTGGTTCTTCTTGTCCTCAAATAGTAGCACACATTGGATCCCCAACAAATTGTCGATTTCTCTTTATAAGATCAAGAATTTCCTCATAGAATTCCCACTTAGTAATACCAAGAATCTCACCCAAGGTGAATCCCACTTTGCCATTCAAAATCCACTCTTTCAAAACCTTCTTTAAATCATTAGAGTAGTCTCAATATCAGACTACAATTTTCAACACGGTTGCTTTTCTTTTGATTTACAATCATCATGATTTCTCTTTTATTTTACAATAGCCTTATCATTTTGGGCTTTGGCAAGATATGCATAAATAGAGAAATAATAAATTAGAGCATCCCATCTAATTTTTTTCATGGATACAATTACTTGTCTTGTTTAATTCATCTCCCCGAATCTTCCCTTTCTTTGCATTATGCATTGCATGTGTCTAGAGTTCTATTTTCTTGCCAAACATAGTCTCACAACAAGTATCCTTTTCAATTTGTAAGCCAAAGATAGAAGCCGTAACTATAGTACATGCATTCTTAACAACCATATAATCTATTAGTTTTTGCATACCATTGCATTTAATGTTTGGATTGAGTGGCAACCCAGTTTCTTAGAGATGAAATTTACCACTGCTCACGGCAAAGTCTCGTATGGTGTTCCCAGTTCGCAACTAGAAAAAGTTTCCCAAATTCGACTTTTCATACTTTTGGAGAACTTTCGGCATATGTCTCACAAACTCTACAAATGCCCTATTTATAGGCATGCCAATCATGAAATTTTATAGGATGGCACTGCGACTCTCTCAAATGGCACCTAAACAATAAATGATACAAATAAAGCCTTTATGCAGTTATAAATGGATACCAAAATAGAAATTAATGGAATACAATGAACTTAATGACTTTGGCATCTCAACACCCCCTATTCTGACAAAAACAAACCATTAGCTAGCACGCACGCGCACACACACATGCACGCACGCACGCATGCACACATGCACACACTCATGCACGCATGCGTGCACGCACGCACGCACACACACACACACACACACACACACACACACACACACACACACACACACACACACACACACACACACACACACACACACACACACACACACACACACACACACACACACACACACACACACACACGCACACACACACACACACACACACACACACACACACAAATGAACATAGAGAGATGACCAAATAGATGTAGCTCAGTTGGTTGAGTTGAATAGGGTGGTGACTAGAAGGTCTTTGGTTCAACTCCTACATTCCACATGGTCATTTAGGATAGGTGTTACAAAAAGGGAGAATTGAACATGGGTTAGTGGGTTAATAAGAACAAGTGGCTTATTGCTAGGGTAGCCACTTGATTACAAGAAAATGAAAAAGAGACAAATAAATAGAGATGTATAAATGGCTCTTCATAGTAGATCATAGTAGGATGTGGAAGTAATTTGGACATTTTAGAGACAAAATTTTAGGGCATCAAGCTACTAAATGGAGTTCTTAGTTACACAAATGTTTGGATGTGTCCAAGCATAGTAGTTGCTTATTAGAATGACTAGACAATTTGGCAAGTGTTCTTACCATGGTGGATTTTTATGATTGCATTAATAGTTACCTGGAAACATATAAGCAAAATGTGTTATAGCTTAGAGGAGAGAATGTAGCAACCTAGCACTACCATGTCAAGATGACTATTTCTACGATGGGTACATGAGCAAGGGACTAGGCAAACATTGATATAGGAGTGAAAAGTAGGCTAGCTAGCTACTTTAGTCGATATGTGTCTAGATAGACCACACAACAGAGCGAATGATGAGTGCAAAAAGAAGCATGCAAGGCAATGGGTGGATGGAAGAATGGATACTTGATTAAACAATCCTCAAGCAAAGTTTGATGTTAATTTGTAATGAAAAGGTAGAGTAAGTTAAATTTAAATGGTTATTGAATCTTTGACAAGGTACCTAAAGAGAATAGAATGAAAAAGAGTTCCTTATGCATGCATTGAGTGTAAAGAAATCTTTGACATGACAAAAAAAAAAGAAGAACCTTGTACCAAGGCTTCTTTTTGCTACTTATCCTCTGATTTGTGCTTAACGATGACTTGGTATGGTAGTTCCTATTACCTAGACATAACATGCCATTTTACTCCACTCTTGAGGGTATCTAATAAATTCGATAATACCTTGAAGCCAATGGTAGTATAATCATAATATCAATTGTCTCAATAGAAGAGGGCATGAAGAGTGCTAGTATAATCATAATATCAATTATCTCAATAAAATAGGGCATGAAATATCCAAATTACAACTTCGAAATTTGAAAGACATGAAAACTTGAAGATTTGGGTCTATCAAAATTTAGAAGTACAAAAAATAGGTCGAACCTATATCTTCTTATGCATAAAAGAGGAAAAGATAGTTGAAATAGAGCATACCTTTTTAACATTGGTGGAATCATCCAGAACACATTTCTCTTGCAAGCAAACCCACATAGTACCCAAGTCCTCTACATTAAGAGGCTACTTTTCTTATTTCTATATTAAAATATGTGGATCAACTCCATTATGCCTTGGGGGTATGTTGTATAATAAAATCCTATTGGAGCTATGCTAACAACATACAACTTACTTTGAGGAACTTGAATCTTGCTAATCTTTGGCACCTTACAAGAAGTTATTAATGTGTAAATGCTACAAAGCTAGAACAAGCAAATTAGCTGACTCTCATCAACAACTCAAAAACACCTACTTGGAGAAGGTAGGAATAGCTCCTTGCCATGCATGCTTTTGCTAACGTTCTCTGAATGCTTCAAGAAAGGTTCTTTTTGTCTCTAATTTTGCATAAAGCCAACATTGAGATTTGTAAAGCTTGAAAAGACTATAACTAGAAGACTTGAGTTTTAATGATAGAATGGTAATGCAAGGTTGCTCTATAAACTCTTTGCAAAAATGCATGGCAAATGGTGACTAGGATAGAGATTTCCATTGAGAGAGAAATTTTTTGGCATGCAAGGTAGTGGCAAGTCTTATCCATTAGAGCTTTTGACCCTAGCTCTATTTTAGACCCTAAATATGGTGACACATGCTCAACTAAAAGGGGAAACCCACTCTAGCCTGCTCAGTTGAGGATCTAAGGAGTGTTGGAAAAATGTGATAGTGATTAGGCTAAACTCATTTGACACATATACATACACTAGCAATAAAGACATGTGACATCAATTGTAGGCTCATAACTCTAGTCCTCCTTAGCTCCCATTAGCCATTATGCTTCTATTACATGACCATCTAGCCCTGCCAATGAAATATTGAGTCCATGAGTCTAGCTTTGAGTGATTACGTTATCCACCACAAGGAAAGATCCAAAAATTCTCATGCTAGACTAGTTGCCTCTATTAACATTTTAGCATCTCCACCCCCCATTATGACTTGCATCAACCTCTTCAACATGTGACCTTTCCCAAGTGGTCCCACACATGAAGATAAAGCCCCCCACCTTTGTAGCACATGATCTTTTTTAGTTGCCTTGTCTAAATTTGTGATAGTAGCCCAACACCACTAACTAGTCCTCCAAAAGCCCTCCAATATTCAGCACACAATCAACAGTAAGAGGTCTTTCTCCTATCATCCCCCTTTCCCATGAACTTACAATTCTTCAATACCAACCTTTCTAGGCTTCATAGGGAGCATAAACATTTCCATGCTTTCTCTATAAAAACACAAGACAATATCAAGAATGAAATTTATTCCACAGAGCTTTCTCATCCAGGATGGTAGGCATAGGTCTATTCTTGTAAACTTCTTTATAAATTTCCTATGCATGAGCTCATTTGTGTCCTTTATATAGGACATCATACTCTTGAATCAACAAATGTTGCTCTACATTAGTGAGATTTCCTTTTCACACTTGTGAACTTCTATGAATTTTGGCTTTGTGGAAGCTCATCAATGTGCTTTGTCATCCATTAACTACATGCACACTAGTACAAACCCAGGGCTTTGGCATAGTCACCCTCATCAACTATTCTAACACCATAATTTGTACAAAGTAGTTTTGAAAATTTTAACCCCAACCAACATCATCTATCATAGTATAAGAATCAATAATTATCTTGTATTTATTTCCGTAAAAATTATGGCATACTTCAAGTAACAAGCAATCAACCTTTTCTAATATTCTTATATAAGAAAATGGCCCTTGACTTTCGTAACATTCTTTGAATTCATATTGTATCCAAGGTCTTTTAAGTCTTCTCTATGTAGAACATAATACTTTTTTGCATCTCTCATGTGCACAAGGCCATTTAATCTATTGTATATAGAACATATTGAACCCTAGTAATCAAGAATGAGCCTACATTGGCTATTTTTATAGGTCGAGGTTTGCTATTGTTGCTACCAAACTTCAATTCATGGTATCTTATAAATAATAGCCCTAGATCAAATTTGAAATATGACAGAGATTGCAATTTTCTCCCTAGCTTCCTTTTGCCCACTTTGACATTTTTCAATGGGTCTCCTTCTTTGCTCGTATAGATTTCTAACCTCAAGTAGCCTAGCTTGATAATTCCTTCTTTCATGCTATAAAGCCCCCCCCAAAAAAAGATCCTAAAAGCACTATAGCAACATCCATAGCTCCACGACAACTAATTTATACTCTTTAGGCCCTACAATATCTGCTTATTTAAGGTATTTGTTGATCACAATTTACTATACTATGATTCTTAGATTGTAGTGCCTACTAGAGGTCCAATTGCACTTGCTATGGATAAATCATTAATTTGTTCAAAACTCTTCATGTTTGATAATCAGGATTGCCAATCATCTTTCCCCATATGGAACTCTTGCATAATCAAAATCGAAATTGCTTCTACTAAAATTTGCACATCTTTTTTTTCCCTTCAAGCAATGAAACAAAGAGAAGATGAGAAAGCATCAAACTTCTCCTGAAGAAGCCTAGATACCCCATCTCTTATGTGGGGATGAAGCTAAACATGAGAGCTTGGGCCAAGCCTCTTTGCAAAATTGTTTGAGCTGTTGTTCTTTCCCAAAAATGATTTGCCAAAAGAACCCTCCATTTTGAGAGGAGGGCTACCTCGATCTTCTGTTTTCTTTCTCCACATGCCTTCATTCCTCGTCTTTCTTTTGGGCCTTTGTGAATAGGCGTCCTTCATCCGAGGCCCTTATTCACACACTAGTCATGTACACAAGTGCATATATGCACATATAATTACATAAAGCTTGCATTAGTATGTGCAGGATTTGACACTTTCACCCCATTCACATAAATTCATAATCTATGCATATAATAATAAGAAAAATTATACTTAATATCGACATACATCATAAATATATTAGGCCCAAGGAAGAGAACATGAAAGAAAAAAAATCATAAATACACACGATCACGTTGTGCCATAAACATATAACTACCTCCAAAACAAACATAATAGAACACAGCACTCTTCTCACATTCTCTTCAAGATGGATACAAATTCTACTCTTACTGTGACTAAATTGATTGCTTATTATGCATTCTCTATTTAATAAATTCATGTTAATAAATTAATGACTCACTTTTCTTTTAAGTGTTGATGATGATCTAGCATGGCCATGAGACCATTTAGAGACCAGTATTCCTAGTGTATCACTTAATGGGGTGATCAAAGCACTGTAATGGGGATATCTGGTATAGGCAGTACAAGTTATGAAGGGGGAAAGAAGTGTCTGCCAAGTGTAAGAGTGTACACAAGAACCAAGGAGTTACACATAAATGAAGATGGATTGAGTTCTAAGAAGAGGAAGTGCATTAGCATTGTGTTATGTATTTATATGTGCATCCAGGGATGCCTAGGAATGTTTTACTTGTGTGTAATGAGCATTGCATTCATTTGGGTTCATCCTCTCCCCTACAAGTCAAGGTTTAAGATATTTTCTTTCATTAAGAAAGACGAAAGAGGGAATTCTCTCACTAAGAAAGACAAGAGAACGTGATCCTCTGGAAGTGAGGAGAGAAGTGACTTTCTCTTTCTAAGGTCTAAAATGACACAAGCTTTTGTGTGGAATTCAATCTTAAGGTTGAGGCCCAAGGCAATCTAATGAACTCTCCTTATCTATGACTCAAAGTGGTTGCATGGACCACAAGTTAAGAGTACAGTTTAAAAAGCTTTTTTTTTTGGAAAATCCATTTTAAAAATATCTCGCAATAAAAAAACGATCTCTAAAAATGGGCCGTGTGGGTTATCGAAAACAGCGAGATCTACAACTTTCGTGTTGGACGTTTTTTCATCCAAACAACGCACAAAGAGATATCTCAAAATTAGTGCTATAGAGTGGAACAACCACATCTTGCATGAAGTACAACTCAACTCTCTCTCCAAGAAGAGAAGCTCTTGAAAGCCTATAACAGAGGAGGCTCTCTTTGGATGTAAGAGAGGGGTGAAGGAAGCATCACTTTGCAAGTTCCAAGAGGAGAAGAGAAGGTGCAAGTGCTGCGGAAGCCCTGCTGAAATCAAGTGCTGCAGAAGCTTTGCTGAAATTAAGTGCCAAGAGGAGATCCCTATACATATTGTGTAGGAGAAATGTATAGGAGAGAATGAGACTCAAGAAGGATCAAAAGGTGCCAACTTCCAAGTTGTGCAAGTGTTAGTCGGTTGTATACCGTGCAAGGAACCGTGATCTTGTTTCCAAGATCCACAAATAAGAACTGGCTTATGTGTAACAAAGGAGCTTGCTGCTTGTCAATAATATAACTCCACAAAGGGGGTGGGGGACTGGCCCATCTTCCAGGCCCATCTTCCAGTCCCTAGTGTGTTGCCAATTTCTCTACCTCTCTCTCTACATCTTTCTTTTCTCTCATCTATTCTCCCTCTGTGACAACATAATATTCGCCATATATATTTTAAGTATATAAGAAAGTCGAGCATGTATCTCGGATTTTCTAACACTTACCCAACTCCATCGCTGTAATATTCCCAGTCAATAAAAGTTAGTTGGTTAGTTCAAAGGTTAGTTATTCAATTAATAAGTTAGTAAGGTTACTAACTAAAGAAAAAATTAACTAGCATTAATAACTAACTAAAATAAATAAATAAATAAATAAAACCGAGAGTCGTAACTTGATATTTCTTATGAATTAACAAGGGCCGTAGCCACGCTTCATGGAAGTTATAACGTGAACAAGAGATATGAACTATATTAATCACTAATGTTAATATGCGTAATAAGGATGGTCTAAGAATATTAAACTTTTGGACAAGACTAGAATATTTTAGATATTTTAGAGATTATCTTAAATTTTTAAAAAAAGAGATATGGAGATTTCTAGAACTAGCTGTCATTTAAAAGAAAAAAACAAGTGATAAGTTAGTTAGTTTAAAGATTTTATAAAAAGAAAAATAAAGAAAAGTGACTGGCAAAATCGCGCGCTCCGCGATCGCAGTTTACAGGCAATAGACAACTTCGAACAGAAAAAAGAAGAAGGAGTGAACTGAGAGCTTTCTAAGCAAGTGTCTTGAGGTTTTACCCCCCTTTCGGAGCCAATGGAACCATCAGATTTATGATATGAGCATCAGATCACTGATCTTTCCAAGATCCCCCTCCACAAAGAGCTCCACTTCTCAACCACAAGTCCTCTTCTCCAATTCACTATAGATAAGAGGCATGGGGGGGCACTTAGGGAGACATAAGGAGACCCCGAAAGGCTGCGAGAGAGAAGAAGAGAGAAAGAAGAATACTCCTTCAAGAGGCTGCGAGAAGCTAGAGAGAGAGAGAGAGAGAGAGAGAGAGAGAGAGAGAGAAAGAGAGAAAGAGGAAGAGAGTTAGCTCAAATCCCTTGTCTCGATCTTTAACTAAGCCATATTCCCTTACGCTCTCTCATCTCAAATCTATCCCACCTTCCCTATCTCTCAAACCACTCGTGGACGATGGCTCCAAAGCGACGAAGTGGGAAAACCATGGAGATCAATGCAACCGGTCAAGCAACGGGTATTGCCAATGATACGAGAGTGCCCGAGATTGCGGGAGTTGCCATTACAAATGGAACATCGGGTGTGGCTAATGCCAGCGCGAGTAAAGATGAAGTTCCTAATGTCGTCATACTGCCAAACCAGGTTATTCGTTACTAGATTATCATTTTTCAATATAAGATAATCACATAAGATATTAGCTTCCATATTCTTCACTTACACATTAAATTGATAACTCATCTAGAAAGACATATTAGTACAAGCATAAAACGATTAATCACTATGATTTGTAGCTAGAATAGTTGAGATACTAAGGCATAGAATCAGGATAGAATTAATTGCCAAAGGTTATTGTACATATGTCTTTATGCGAATTCAATATAGTTATGATCAAATGCGACGAGGTTAAGAATTGATTAGTGATGGTTATAGAAACTGATTGTCTATTTAGGAATCCTATAGATCATCTCGTTGAGTTATTGACACAATATATTTTCTTAAGGGATTTTTCTTATGTTGGATAAGTGAATCCGAATGGAAAACTCATGCCTTGCTTAACGTGTTATAAGAGGTGTACTCAACACTTCTTTATGGGGAGAAGAATCCTCAATAGAATGTAAGGTTACCTTAGGATAAGGTCTACCTTGGCTATGTGAAGCTGTGATTTACATGTTGGGATGATTATCATTGCATTATTTGATACATATTTGAAAGGACTGTTTGTGTCTGCTAGAATCTAGATTTTTGATTGAAATTATTGTCAAACAGAATAAAAGGAAGGATCGCACTAGGCTACCCCCAAGCTAGCGGCGAGACCCTACTCCAAGGGGGTCATGATTATCGCTACGAGAGGCTTGGACCGGCTCTGTAGGCGAAAGGTCTGTCAGTAGGGATAGTCTCGGGCAATAGGAATTGTAGTTGCCAGAGGGGGCCCTGGCTGTAAATCCTGCATTGTTCCAAGAATCTGACGAGCCCCTTCGTGACCCAAGATGGGATCCTGGAACCCTAAATACTAGTTATGAGGGTGGAATCTTGGTGGACAGAATGTCCTTATGGAATTCTGTGTATCTTCCGCTGGGACGGAATGATGGAAATTGTAATAAACTTCCAATATAATAAAGAAGTTTGCTTTACTGTTCAAATTGTATGCGTGTTAGTGAGATAAATTATGTGAAGAAACATGTGACTTAATGGACTAATTAAGGAAGCTGGTTGTATATGTTCCAATAAATGTGTTGTAGGTAATTAAAAAACTAAAGATGACCCATCATCAGAGGAAAGCGGGTGGGCGTAACCCCAACGGGTCCGTCCAATGGTAGGGTGGTCCCGGTTAGCTGGCAGCTTTTCTACATTGGATATAGAAATAGAAAGACAATAAATTCACCAAGTAGTCATTAGGTAGAACCGACTTGCATTGTTTTAGGGGGCTGGAATGGGATTTTGCCTTATGGGCAGGAGGGTTGACGTACCGCACTCCCCTCCGTCTCCCATTCTCTTTGAATCAAGAGCAATGGCAATTCCGCTTGAGATCGAGTAATCCTCTAAAAAGTGGAACTCGAAATTACTGACGCTAGCTAGCTGCTAGGAGACCCATCCGATTTTAGGAACCTGAATCTTCAGGTCGATCCTAGTGGGTTCGGCCGGAACTCTCCCGTTGCGAAGTAGACTCGGTAGGGCCTAAGTGACAACCCCGTGATGTTCCAAGGGAGCACCGGGCGGCATCATTTACGGGAAAACCTACTGATAGACTACTAAAAGGTGTGCCATGGATTGAGACTAGCGAACACCTCACAGTTGGTATCAGAGCGCACGTTAGTATAGATTACGACGTAAGCTTAAGAAAAATATTATTTTTTCTAAGCAGAGCCTAGGACATGTTTTCTTCTCTTTATTAACGTATGTTTTTTGAATTATGGCAAAGTAACGAATCTTGGAAGCGATTCTTGATCTTTCAAGTAATGTTTATGTCAGCTATGCATTCATCCAGTTTTTTCTGGAGAATTCAGATGATGCGAGTACTAGATCAGTTGTACAATCCGTCGCCTCTATATCATGAAAGACGGTGGATGATTAGTGGAGGATATTGCTATATCGATGCAAGCCGTCTAGCTTATCTTCAAAATAATCTGAAAAGGGTAAAATGGATGGAAGATCTTAAAGTTGTTAAGATCTATATATATCATGAGGCCACTGTAAACTCAACCCTATATACTAGAGGCAAGAAGATCAAACTAAACCAATATATCTATGGGGAAGTTACGAAGATCCTTTCGGCTGACAGAATAAAAGTCATAGGTCGCTCTAGCCGCCGCAACTACTAAAAAGACGGATTTCCTGAACTCCTTCAAAAATATAGATTCCTAGATATTTACTCTCCGAATCCAAGTTACTTCATAAAGGATGTATCAGAGTGTCATACTTAGATTGTAGTAGGGAATCTTTTCCTGAGAGAAAATAAGATGAGCCTGCAAGCCATCTGAATAATGTATTTCCTTCCATCTGATTACCTTGTACATCCGTTGTAATAAAAGATTGATTGATACTTTATCAATCAAAGAAATAATGTAATCTTATTTTATTTTTTTGTCTTGAAACCTCTGAAATTGCAATTTAACTTTAGCATGGGAAGAGAGTTGATTTGAGAGTTGTTTCAGTAAACTAACCGAGAGATATTTTGAGTATTGAACTCTATTATTGACGCTACATAGAGTTGTAAAATTTAACTTACAAATTGCTAAAAATTTCCCAGAATCTCGCACCCACAACAATTCCCAACGAAGCTCAAGAGAAAAGGAATCTTTTGAAGCAAGTCAAACCTCCAGAGTTTGATGGGAAAGGCGAAAATGTGGAAGCTGATGCAGAAATTTGGATCGAATCGATGGAAGATTATTTTACTGCTGCTGGAACTATCCCAGCCAACCAAGCCATGATAGCTAAGCTAAAATTAATTGGCGAAGCTCGACTTTGGTGGAAGCAGTGGTGCCGAGATCAAGGTGTCCCTGAAAATACCATTACTTGGGACTTGCTGAAAGAAGCTGTAAGAGGAAGGTATTTACCTCTAGCTTATTGCACCCAAAAGATGAACGAGTTCTTCAATTTGAAGCAAATGGGACTGACCTTGGAAGCATACTACTCCAAGTTTGTTTCTCTTCTTAAATATGCACCCCCCATGGATACTGTTCAACAAGTGTCCAAGTTTTGCAATTGGCTAAATTATCCTCTCAACACTCGTTTAGAATCAATGCGCCCCATAGACCTCCAGGATGCTTTGATTCGAGCTGCTCCTATTGTGCGGGAAGTACAATCAAAGTCTAATAACAATAAGTTCTGGAGCTACAATAACCAGAACAAAGGAGGATTCAAAGGTCAAGCAAAAAGAACCCAAGGACAATTTTTCCAAGGACAAAAGAAGAAGGCAAAATCCAACGCAGTTGGAAATTTTGTTCCTACCTAGGGAAACATGGATGGTCTTAGGTGCTTCCACCATAATGAGACAGGACATTTCAGGAGAGATTGTCCAAAGCTTGGTAGAAACCATCACCAAGGCCAATTTCGAGGTCAAGGCAGAGCTGCCCAAGGTCGTGGTCATGTAGCTATGGCAAGAGGAAGAACGTCAAATATTACCCTAAAAGAGACTAATAAGGAGGAAGACCCTACTATGGAAGAAGATATTGAAAGAGCAACTGTTCATGCTGCATTCCACAGGAAAGGACCAAATCGTCAATATTCAGTAATACAGACACTGGCTAGTCACCAAGGTAAATTATTTAAAGTTTTGATTGACTGTGGAAGTACACACTCATTTATTTCACCCAACTGTGCTAAGAAGATAGGTATAGATACGATAAATGCATGAAAGCTGCTGTGGAATTAGCAAATGGAAAGGAAGTACTTTCTACATAGCAAACTGCTAAGGTAGAGTTTAACCTAGGAGAAAACCTTTCAAGTATGAGGTTCAGAGTAATGAACCTAGGAGCCTATGAATGTTTACTAGGAATGGATTGGCTGATTCCCAATGATGCTCATATCCATTGTGGAAAAGGTCAAGTCACATTTCAGGATTTGAATGGTGAAATAGCAACTACACAAGGTGAAACAGGGAAACCTAAAGTTCAATTAGCAAAAGCTTCTCGAATTGTGAAAGGCTTGAAGAAAGGATTACCTGTTTACTTGATCAAGCTTAACAAGATAAATCAAGATGGTCATGCAGAAGAAGAACCATCCTGGTTAAAAGAGTACGCTGACATATTCCCTGAAGAGCTAACTGAGTTACCTCCGTAAAGAGAAGTTGATCATGAGATCAAACTTGTTCCAGGAGCCGCTCCAGTGGCAAAAAGACCTTACAAAATGTTTATTCCTGAAGCCATTGAACTAAAAGAGCAACTCAAGCAACTGCTAGAACAAGGGTATATCCAGCCAAGTAGTTCACCATGGGGAGTTATTCCAAAAGAAGAAAGATGGAACTCTCCGTCTTTGTATCAACTACCGAGGGCTAAACCAGGTGACAGTAAAGAATAAGTACCCAATCCCAAGGATTGATGAGCTTCTTGATCGTCTACAAGGAGCAAAGATCTTTTCTAAGATTGATCTTCGATCAGGATATTATCAGATTAGAGTCAAGAATGAAGATATTCCAAAGACCGCCTTCAACACAAGATACAGACATTTCGAATTCATCGTGATGTCATTTGGGTTGACAAATGCTCCAGCTACCTTCAACAGGTTAATGCAGGACATTTTTAGACCCCATCTTGATGACTTTATCCTTGTATTCTTTGATGACATCCTAACTTTTTCTAAGGAGGAAGAGGATCATGAACCACATCTTCGCATTGTCCTAGAGACAATGAGAACACACAAGTTGTATGCCAAGAAGAAGAAGTGTGTATTCTTCAAAAGAAAGATTGAATACTTGGGATTCATAGTGTCTGTTGAGGGTATATCAGTAGATCCTGCCAAGGTCAAGGATGTTCAAGATTGGCCACCCCCAACTACTATCAAGGAAGTGAGAAGTTTTCTAGGTCTAACAGGATGGTATAGGGTATTCATCAGAAACTATGCTCAAATTGCAGCACCTCTTACAAATTTACTTAAGAAGCAAGTTGCCATTAATTGGATGCCAATCGAGCAGTCTAGCTTTGAGCAACTAAAGCATAGTTTGGTAACTGCTCCTATCTTAAGGCTACCTAACTTAGTCAAGGAATTTGATGTTGTCACAGATGCCAGCTCTCTTGCTTTGGGATGTGTACTAATGTAGGAAGGACATCCTATAGCTTACTCTTCAAGAAAATTGAAAATCCATGAGCAGAAATATTCTACTCACGACCTGGAGTTATTAGCTGTGATTCATGCTCTCAAATTATGGAGACATTACTTGCTTGGAAATAAGTTTTCCTTAGTCACAGATCATAAAAGTCTTAAGTGGATTTTTACTCAGCCTGATCTTAATATGAGGCAACGACATTGGATCGAGGTTCTACAAGAATATGACTTTGAAATTAAGTTCAGACCCGGTAAAGAAAATGTAGTAGCAGATGCCCTTAGCCGTAAAGCCCTCCTTAATGCTCTTATCACTGAAGAACCATCTAGGTCAGAAACTCTGGCTAAAATGGTATCGATGCCGACTAATCCTATCATCGAGTTGACCGAGGAGGAATCAAATAAGGACCCAGACTATCAACAATTATTTTGGGAAGTTCAGAATAAGGAACAAGATCCCAAACTCAAGACTAAGTATCAGGAATTCTCTATAGATGAAGATGAAGGACTTGTTTATTTCAGAATGAGACTATGCATTTCTTCAAGTCAAACTCTCAAGAGAAGGATACTTTGGGAAGCACATGATTCTCCTTTTTCAGGATACCCAGGATATGCAAAAACTCTTAATGCTGTCAGGAAAAGTTATTACTGGCAAAACTCAAGGGTGATGTACTTAAGTATGTCACTGAATGTCTAAATTACCAAAGGGTAAAATCTGAACGTGTCAAGTTACCAGGAAAACTCCAGCCACTTGGCATTCCCCAGATGAAATGGGAATTTATTAGCATGGACTTTGTAGTTGGGTTACCTTCTATACAAGGAGGATATAAGTCAATAATGGTAATAGTAGACATGCTAACAAAGGTCGCTCATCTTCTCCCAATAAAAATCAATTACAAAGCTTCAGATATTGCTAGAATTTTTGTAAAAGAGATTTTTAGATTACATGGGTTACCTAAAAGGATCATCAGTGATCGTGATTCTCTTTTCACATCACACTTCTGGAAGAGTTTATTTGAAGCCATTGGAACCCAACTTTGTTTCAGTACTGCTTATCATCCACAAACTGATGGGCAGACAGAACGAGTTAATCAAGTAATTGAGGATATTCTGCGTGCATATTGCAGCAAGGAACCTAAAAGGTGGATTCAGTATCTATCCTTAGTGGAATTTGCCTATAATGCCTCCTATTATCGAAGTATTCAGATGACTCCATTTCAGGCACTATATGGTCAAGATTGTCGTATGCCACTTAATTTTTCCGATCCTACTCTAAGGGTAGAAGCCTCGAGAAAAATGTTAGAAGAAATGGATGATCAAATCAAGATCATCAGACAGGATATTCAAGCTGCCAAGGATCGACAAAAGACGTATGCTGATCTAAAAAGGCAAGAACGAATCTTCAAAGAGGGAGACATGGTCTTCATCTGTGTCCATCCAAAGAAGAGTTCTTTGTCTTTAAGAGAGTTTAAGAAGCTAAGTCCAAGATCGTGGACCCTATAAGATTCTCAAGTGCTTAGGACCAAGCGCTTATAAGATACAACTCCCTGAGAATATAAAAATCCACAATGTATTTCATGTTAGCTTATTGAAAGCATACGTAGCTAACCCTAACCATATCCTTGATGATGAACAAGTTGTAATACCTAGCCAAGGAGTCCTTGAGCTACAACCTGACAGAGTAATTGATGTAAGGGAAAGAAAATTGAGGAGTAGAACCCTTAGAGAATACCTTGTCCAATGGAAGGATTATCCTGAAGAAGATGCTTCATGGATAGATGAGGATGCTCTTCATCAACAATACCCACAGTTTCTCTCGAGATGAGGACATCTTGATTTCTCTAAGAGGAGAAGGATGTAATATTCCCAGGCAATAAAAGTTAGTTGGTTAGTTCAAAGGTTAGTTATTCAATTAATGAGTTAGTTAGGTTACTAACTAAAGAAAAAATTAACTAGCATTAATAACTAACTAAAATAAATAAATAAATAAATAAAATCGAGAGTCATAACTTGATATTTCTTATGAATTAACAAGGGCCATAGCCACCCTTCATGGAAGTTATAACGTGAACAAGAGATATGAACTATATTAATCACTAATGTTAATATGCGTAATAAGGATGGTCTAAGAATATTAAACTTTTGGACAAGACTAGAATATTTTAGATATTTTAGAAATTATCTTAAATTTTAAAAAAAATAGATATGGAGATTTCTAGAACTAGATGTCATTTAAAAGAAAAAAAACAAGTGATGTGTTAGTTAGTTTGATGATTTTATAAAAATAAAAATAAAGAAAAGTGACGGGCGAAATCGCACGCGCTACTGCACTTCGAACAGAAAAAAGAAGGAGTGAACTGAGAGCTTTCTAAGCAAGCGTCTTGGGGTTTTACCCCCCTTTCGGAGCCAATGGAACCATCAAATTTATGATCTGAGCATCGGATCATTGATCTTTCCAAGATCCCCCTCCATAAAGAGCTCCACTTCTCAACCACAAGCCCTCTTCTCCAATTCACTATAAATAAGAGGCATGGGGGGGCACTTAGGGAGACATAAGGAGACCCCGAAAAGCTGCGAGAGAGAAGAAGAGAGAAAGAAGAATACTCCTTCAAGAGGCTGCGAGAAGCTAGAGAGAGAGAGAGAGAGAGAGACAGAGAGAGAGAGAGAGAGAGAAAGAGGAAGAGAGTTAGCTTAAATCCCTTGTCTCGATCTTTAACTAAGTCATATTCTCTTACGCTCTCTCATCTCAAATCTATCCCACCTTCCCTATCTCTCAAACCACTCGTGGACGATGGCTCCAAAGCAACGAAGTGGAAAAACCATGGAGATCAATGCAACCCGTCAAGCAACAGGTATTGCCAATGATACGAGAGTGCCCGAGATTGCGGGAGTTGCCATTACAAATGGAACATCGGGTGTGGCTAATGCCAGCACGAGTAAAGATGAAGTTCCTAATGTCGTCATACTGCCAAACCAGCTTATTCACTACTAGATTATCATTTTTCAATATAAGATAATCACATAAGATATTAGCTTCCATATTCTTCACTTACACATTAAATTGATAACTCATCTAGAAAGACATATTAGTACAAGCATAAAACGATTAATCACTATGATTTGTAGCTAGAATAGTTGAGATACTAAGGCATAGAATCAGGATAGAATTAATTGCCAAAGGTTATTGTACATATGTCTTTATGCGCATTCAATATAGATATGATCAAATGCGACGAGGTTAAGAATTGATTAGTGATGGTTATAGAAACTGATTGTCTATTTAGGAATCCTATAGATCATCTCGTTGAGTTATTGACACAATATATTTCCTTAAGGGATTTTTCTTATGTTGGATAAGTGAATCCGAATGGAAAACTCATGCCTTGCTTAACATGTTATAAGAGGTGTACTCAACACTTCTTTATGGGGAGAAGAATCCTCAATAGAATGTAAGGTTACCTTAGGATAAGGTCTACCTTGGCTATGTGAAGCTGTGATTTACATGTTGGGATGATTATCATTGCATTATTTGATACATATTTGAAAGGACTGTTTGTGTCTGCTAGAATCTAGATTTTTGATTGAAATTATTGTCAAACAGAATAAAAGGAAGGATCGCACTAGGCTACCCCCAAGCTAGCGGCGAGACCCTACTCCAAGGAGGTCATGATTATCGCTACGAGAGGCTTGGACCGGCTCCGTAGGCGAAAGGTCTGTCAGTAGGGATAGTCTCGGGCAATAGGAATTGTAGTTGCCAGAGGGGGCCCTGGCTGTAAATCCTGCATTGTTCCAAGAATCTGACGAGCCCCTTCGTGACCGAAGATGGGATCCTGGAACCCTAAATACTAGTTATGAGGGTGGAATCTTGGTGGACAGAATGTCCTTATGGAATTCTGTGTATCTTCCGCTGGGACGGAATGATGGAAATTGTAATAAACTTCCAATATAATAAAGAAGTTTGCTTTACTGTTCAAATTGTATGCGTGTTAGTGAGATAAATTATGTGAAGAAACATGTGACTTAATGGACTAATTAAGGAAGCTGGTTGTATATGTTCCAATAAATGTATTGTAGGTAATTAAAAAACTAAAGATGACCCATCATCAGAGAAAAGCGGGTGGGCGTAACCCCAACGGGTCCGTCCAATGGTAGGGTGGTCCCGGTTAG
The DNA here is from genome assembly GCF_053477565.2 of Lygodium microphyllum. NCBI lineage: Eukaryota > Viridiplantae > Streptophyta > Polypodiopsida > Schizaeales > Lygodiaceae > Lygodium > Lygodium microphyllum. The sequence goes on along the minus strand of NC_141153.1, from coordinate 89,752,364 downwards.
CTGGCAGCTTTTCTACATTGGATATAGAAATAGGAAGACAATAAATTGACCAAGTAGTCATTAGGTAGAACCGACTTGCATTGTTTTAGGGGGCCGGAATGGGATTTTGCCTTATGGGTAGGAGGGTTGACGTACCGCACTCCCCTCCGTCTCCCATTCTCTTTGAACCAAGAGCAATGGCAATTCCGCTTGAGATCGAGTAATCCTCTAAAAAGTGAAACTCGAAATTACTGACGCTAGCTAGCTGCTAGGAGACCCATCCGATTTTAGGAACCCGAATCTTCAGGTCGATCCTAGTGGGTTCGGCTGGAACTCTCCCGTTGCGAAGTAGACTCAGTAGGGCCTAAGTGACAACCCCGTGATGTTCCAAGGGAGCACCGGGCGGCATCATTTACGGGAAAACCTACTGATAGACTACTTAAAGGTGTGCCATGGATTGAGACTAGCGGACACCTCACAGTTGGTATCAGAGCGCACGTTAGTATAGATTACGACGTAAGCTTAAGAAAAATATTATTTTTTCTAAGCATAGCCTAGGACATGTTTTCTTCTCTTTATTATGTTTTTTGAATTATGGCAAAGTAACGAATCTTGGAAGCGATTCTTGATCTTTCAAGTAATGTTTACGTCAGCTATGCATTCATCCAATTTTTTCTGGAGAATTCAGATGATGCGAGTACTAGATCAGTTGTACAATCCGTTGCCTCTATATCGTGAAAGACGGTGGATGATTAGTGGAGGATATTGCTATATCAATGCAAGCCGTCTAGCTTATCTTCAAAATAATCTGAAAAGGGTAAAATGGATGGAAGATCTTAAAGTTGTTAAGATCTATCTATATCATGAGGCCACTGTAAACTCAACCCTGTATACTAGAGGCAAGAAGATCAAACTAAACCAATATATCTATGGGGAAGTTACGAAGATCCTTCCGGCTGACAGAATAAAAGTCATAGGTCGCTCTAGCCGCCGCAACTACTAAAAAGACGGATTTCCTGAACTCCTTCAAAAATATAGATTCCTAGATATTTACTCTCCGAATCCAAGTTACTTCATAAAGGATGTATCAGAGTGTCATACTTAGATTGTAGTAGGGAATCTTTTCCTGAGAGAAAATAAGATGAGCCTGCAAGCCATCTGAATAATGTATTTCCTTCCATCTGATTACCTTGTACATCCGTTGTAATAAAAGATTGATTGATACTTTATCAATCAAAGAAATAATGCAATCTTATTTTTATTTTTTGTCTTGAAACCTCTGAAATTGCAATTTAACTTTAGCATGGGAAGAGAGTTGATTTGAGAGTTGTTTCAGTAAACTAAGCGAGAGATATTTTGAGTACTGAACTCTATTATTGACGTTACATAGGGTTGTAAAATTTAACTTACAAATTGCTAAAAATTTCCCAGAATCTCGCACCCACAACAATTCCCAACGAAGCTCAAGAGAAAAGGAATCTTTTGAAGCAAGTCAAACCTCCAGAGTTTGATGGGAAAGGCGAAAATGTGGAAGCTGATGCAGAAATTTGGATCGAATCGATGGAAGATTATTTTACTGCTGCTAGAACTATCCCAGCCAACCAAGCCATGATAGCTAAGCTAAAATTAATTGGCGAAGCTCGACTTTGGTGAAAGCAGTGGTGCCGAGATCAAGGTGTCCCTGAAAATACCATTACTTGGGACTTGCTGAAAGAAGCTGTAAGAGGAAGGTATTTACCTCCAGCTTATCGCACCCAAAAGATGAACGAGTTCTTCAATTTGAAGCAAATGGGACTGACCTTGGAAGCATACTACTCCAAGTTTGTTTCTCTTCTTAAATATGCACCCCCCATGGATACTGTTCAACAAGTGTCCAAGTTTTGCAATGGGCTAAATTATCCTCTCAACACTCGTTTAGAATCAATGCGCCCCATAGACCTCCAGGATGCTTTGATTCGAACTGCTCCTATTGTGCGGGAAGTACAATCAAAGCCTAATAACAATAAGTTCTGGAGCTACAATAACCAGAACAAAGGAGGATTCAAAGGTCAAGCAAAAAGAACACAAGGACAATTTTTCCAAGGACAAAAGAAGAAGGCAAAATCCAACGCAGTTGGAAATTTTGTTCCTACCTAGGGAAACATGGATGGTCTTAGGTGCTTCCACCGTAATGAGACAGGACATTTCAGGAGAGATTGTCCAAAGCTTGGTAGAAACCATCACCAAGGCCAATTTCGAGGTCAAGGCAGAGCTGCCCAAGGTCGTGGTCATGTAGCTATGGCAAGAGGAAGAACGTCAAATATTACCCTAAAAGAGACTAATAAGGAGGAAGACCCTACTATGGAAGAAGATATTGAAAGAGCAACTGTTCATGCTGCATTCCACAGGAAAGGACCAAATCGTCAATATTCGATAATACAGACACCGGCTAGTCACCAAGGTAAATTATTTAAAGTTTTGATTGACTGTGGAAGTACACACTCATTTATTTCACCCAACTGTGCTAAGAAGATAGGTATAGATACGGTAAATGCATCAAAGCTGTTGTGGAATTAGCAAATGGAAAGAAAGTACTTTCTACACAGCAAACTGCTAAGGTAGAGTTTAACCTAGGAGAAAACCTTTCAAGTATGAGGTTCAGAGTAATGAACCTAGGAGCCTATGAATGTTTACTAGGAATGGATTGGCTGATTCCCAATGATGCTCATATCCATTGTGGAAAAGGTCAAGTCACATTTCAGGATTTGAATGGTGAAATAGCAACTACACAAGGTGAAACAGGGAAACCTAAAGTTCAATTAGCAAAAGCTTCTCGAATTGTGAAAGGCTTGAAGAAAGGATTACCTGTTTACTTGATCAAGCTTAATAAGATAAATCAAGATGGTCGTGCAGAAGAAGAACCATCCTAGTTAAAAGAGTACGCTGACATATTCCCTGAAGAGCTAACTGAGTTACCTCCGGAAAGAGAAGTTGATCATGAGATCAAACTTGTTCCAGGAGCCGCTCCAGTGGCAAAAAGACCTTACAAAATGTTTATTCCTGAAGCCATTGAACTAAAAGAGCAACTCAAGCAACTGCTAGAACAAGGGTATATCCAGCCAAGTAGTTCACCATGGGGAGTTATTCCAAAAGAAGAAAGATGGAACTCTCCGTCTTTGTATCGACTACCAAGGGCTAAACCAGGTGACAGTAAAGAATAAGTACCCAATCCCAAGGATTGATGAGCTTCTTGATCATCTACAAGGAGCAAAGATCTTTTCTAAGATTGATCTTCGATCAGGATATTATCAGATTAGAGTCAAGAATGAAGATATTCCAAAGACCGCCTTCAACACAAGATACAGACATTTCGAATTCATCGTGATGTCATTTGGGTTGACAAATGCTCCAGCTACCTTCAACAGGTTAATGCAGGACATTTTTAGACCCCATCTTGATGACTTTGTCCTTGTATTCTTTGATGACGTCCTAACTTATTCTAAGGAGGAAGAGGATCATGAACCACATCTTCGCATTGTCCGAAAGACAATGAGAACACACAAATTGTATGCCAAGAAGAAGAAGTGTGCATTCTTCAAAAGAAAGATTGAATACTTGGGATTCATAGTGTCTGTTGAGGGTATATCAGTAGATCCTGCCAAGGTCAAGGATGTTCAAGATTGGCCACCCCCAACCACTATCAAGGAAGTGAGAAGTTTTCTAGGTCTAATAGGATGGTATAGGGTATTCATCAGAAACTATGCTCAAATTGCAGCACCTCTTACAAATTTACTTAAGAAGCAAGTTGCCATTAATTGGACGCCAATCGAGCAGTCTAGCTTTGAGCAACTAAAGCATAGTTTGGTAACTGCTCATATCTTAAGGCTACCTAACTTAGTCAAGGAATTTGATGTTGTCATAGATGCCAGCTCTCTTGGTTTGGGATGTGTACTAATGCAGGAAGGACATCCTATAGCTTACTCTTCAAGAAAATTGAAAATCCATGAGCAGAAATATTCTACTCACGACCTGGAGTTATTAGCTGTGATTCATGCTCTCAAATTATGGAGACATTACTTGCTTGGAAATAAGTTTTCCTTAGTCACAGATCATAAAAGTCTTAAGTGGATTTTTACTCAGCCTGATCTTAATTTGAGGCAACGACGTTGGATCAAGGTTCTACAAGAATATGACTTTGAAATTAAGTTCAGACCCGGTAAAGAAAATGTAGTAGCAGATGCCCTTAGCCGTAAAGCCCTCCTTAATGCTCTTATCACTGAAGAACCATCTAGGTCAGAAACTCTGGCTAAAATGGTATCGATGCCGACTAATCCTATCATCGAGTTGACCGAGGAGGAATCAAATAAGGACCCAGACTATCAACAATTATTTTGGGAAGTTCAGAATAAGGAACAAGATCCCAAACTCAAGACTAAGTATCAAGAATTCTCTATAGATGAAGATGAAGGACTTGTTTATTTCAGAATGAGACTATGCATTCCTTCAAGTCAAACTCTCAAGAGAAGGATACTTTGGGAAGCACATGATTCTCCTTTTTCAGGACACCCAGGATATGCAAAAACTCTTAATGCTGTTAGGAAAAGTTATTACTGGCAAAAACTCAAGGGTGATGTACTTAAGTATGTCACTGAATGTCTAAATTGCCAAAGGGTAAAATCTGAACGTGTCAAGTTACCAGGAAAACTCCAGCCACATGACATTCGCCAGATGAAATGGGAATTTATTAGCACGGACTTTGTAGTTGGGTTACCTTCTATACAAGGAGGATATAACTCAATAATGGTAATAGTAGACATGCTAACAAAGGTCGCTCATCTTCTCCCAATAAAAACCAATTACAAAGCTTCAGATATTGCTAGAATTTTTGTAAAAGAGATTTTTAGATTACATGGGTTACCTAAAAGGATCATCAGTGATCGTGATTCTCTTTTCACATCACACTTCTGGAAGAGTTTATTTGAAGCCATTGGAACCCAACTTTGTTTCAGTACTGCTTATCATCCACAAACTGATGGGCAGACAGAAAGAGTTAATCAAGTAATTGAGGATATTCTGCGTGCATATTGCAGCAAGGAACCTAAAAGGTGGATTCAGTATCTATCCTTAGTGGAATTTTCCTATAATGCCTCCTATCATCGAAGTATTCAGATGACTCCATTTCAGACACTACATGGTCAAGATTGTCGTATGCCACTTAATTTTTCCGATCCTACTCTAAGGGTAGAAGCCTCGAGAAAAATGTTAGAAGAAATGGATGATCAAATCAAGATCATCAGACAGGATATTCAAGCTGCCAAGGATCGACAAAAGACATATGCTGAGCTAAAAAGGCAAGAACGAATCTTCAAAGAGGGAGACATGGTCTTCATCCGTGTCCATCCAAAGAAGAGTTCTTTGTCTTTAAGAGAGTTTAAGAAGCTAATTCCAAGATATTGTGGACCCTATAAGATTCTCAAGTGCCTAGGACCAAGCGCTTACAAGATACAACTCCCTGAGAATATAAAAATCCACAATGTATTTCATGTTAGCTTATTGAAAGCATATGTAGCTAACCTAACCATATCCTTGATGATGAACAAGTTGTAATACCTAGCCAAGGAGTCCTTGAGCTACAACCTGACAGAGTAATTGATGTAAGGGAAAGAAAATTGAGGAGTAGAACCCTTAGAGAATACCTTGTCCAATGGAAGGATTATCGTGAAGAAGATGCTTCATGGATAGATGAGGATGCTCTTCATCAACAATACCCATAGTTTCTCTCGAGATGAGGACATCTCGATTTCTCTAAGGGGAGAAGGATGTAATATTCCCAGGCAATAAAAGTTAGTTGGTTAGTTCAAAGGTTAGTTATTCAATTAATAAGTTAGTAAGGTTACTAACTAAAGAAAAAATTAACTAGCATTAATAACTAACTAAAATAAATAAATAAATAAATAAAACCGAGAGTCATAACTTGATATTTCTTATGAATTAACAAGGGCCGTAGCCACCCTTCATGGAAGTTATAACGTGAACAAGAGATATGAACTATATTAATCACTAATGTTAATATGCGTAATAAGGATGGTCTAAGAATATTAAACTTTTGGACAAGACTAGAATATTTTAGATATTTTAGAAATTATCTTAAATTTTAAAAAAAAGAGATATGGAGATTTCTAGAACTAGATGTCATTTAAAAGAAAAAAAACAAGTGATGTGTTAGTTAGTTTGATGATTTTATAAAAAGGAAAATAAAGAAAACTGACTGGCGAAATCGTGCACGCTGCGATCGTAGTTTACAGGCAGTAGACAGCACTTCGAACAGAAAAAAGAAGGAGTGAACTGAGAGCTTTCTAAGCAAGCGTCTTGGGGTTTTACCCCCCTTTCGGAGCCAATGGAACCATCAAATTTATGATCTGAGCATCGGATCATTTATCTTTCCAAGATCCCCCTCCATAAAGAGCTCCACTTCTCAACCACAAGCCCTCTTCTCCAATTCACTATAAATAAGAGGCATGGGGGGGCACTTAGGGAGACATAAGGAGACCCCGAGAGGCTGCGAAAGAGAAGAAGAGAGAAAGAAGAATACTCCTTCAAGAGGCTGCGAGAAGCTAGAGAGAGAGAGAGAGAGAGAGAGAGAGAGAGAGAGAGAGAGAGAGAAAGAGGAAGAGAGTTAGCTCAAATCCCTTGTCTCGATCTTTAACTAAGCCGTATTCTCTTACGCTCTCTCATCTCAAATCTATCCCACCTTCCCTATCTCTCAAACCACTCGTGGACGATGGCTCCAAAGCAACGAAGTGGAAAAACCATGGAGATCAATGCAACCGGTCAAGCAACAGGTATTGCCAATGATATGGGAGTGCCCGAGATTGCGGGAGTTGCCATTACAAATGGAACATCGGGTGTGGCTAATGCGAGCGCGAGTAAAGAAGAAGTTCCTAATGTCGTCATACTGCCAAACCAGGTTATTCATTACTAGATTATCATTTTTCAATATAAAATAATTACATAAGATATTAGCTTCCATATTCTTCACTTACACATTAAACTGATAACTCATCTAGAAAGACATATTAGTACAAGCATAAAACGATTAATCACTATGATTTGTAGCTAGAATAGTTGAGATACTAAGGCATAGAATCAGGATAGAATTAATTGCCAAAGGTTAGTGTACATATGTCTTTATGCGCATTCAATATAGATATGATCAAATGCGACGAGGTTAAGAATTGATTAGTGATGGTTATAGAAATTGATTGTCTATTTAGGAATCCTATAGATCATCTCGTTTAGTTATTGACACAATACAACCAGTCCACGCGACTTAGCATAAACTAATACCCGCTAATGACTGGAGACCACGCGAACATCAGCATGGGGGCCATTCCTCTACAACAAACACTGCATGCCTCACCTCTCCCCTTCTTGTCATATGCGCTTCATAAACCACACTAAAATCCCTTCCATGCAAACAGTTGTATCCTGTATCAAGGTCTAACCCTTGGATTGCGTCTTGCAGGTTTCCTTTTGCGGCGGATATAAGTGTTGGACTATTGCAACACGGGCTGCCATGCGTTGGGAACAAGCATTGACTATCCCCACCCTTGGATGGTCTAGGCTTCATCACTTCCACTCAGTATTTCTTGGATGTGCAAGGGTTGTGGTTCCTCTCCTCCATATGCACTAGTGGTTGCCACTCTAGACCCGCTTGATGAGGCTGTGTTGTCCATGGGGCATTGATTTTGATAGTGGTATCCCTCGCACTTGAAACATCTAATCCATGTGGTTGAGCCTTGGGATCTCCACCATGATGTATTTGATCCCGTGGGTCCATATGATGCACTTGGAGTTGGTTTGTAGTGGTTACTCCCCCATCTGCCAATTGCTCCTCTTGGTTCTAAGGTGGATTGTGACACAACAGGGGTTGTGCCTGAGGTTTGACTCTGCACCTCTCGGGAAATGGACCTCTAGGGGTATCAGGTCTCAGGGTCCAGGAGTTGTTGTTGAGGTTGATGTTAAATTTGGTATGCTGACTTCCTTGGGTCGTCCTCCTCCCTTCTATGTTCACTAATCTTTCAGCCATCCTCATGGCCTCAGCTAAACTAGTTGGTTCATGTCTCTACATCTCTTCTAGCCCATTCTTGCATGCCAAATAGGAATCCATGTAGCTTAGTGTCGATGTCCATGTTGGGTAACTGCAGCATGAGCTGCCTATATTTGCTGACATACTCCTTCATCTTCCCTTGTGTTTGTTTGAGGTTTCTCCATTCATCTCTAACTTTGAATTTTTGCATCTTTGGAATGAAATAGTCTTTGAGTTCCTCTTGGAGTTCTTCCCATGAAAAGATGGTGTGTCCTTGCTCCTGTTCTAGTAGGTACCAACTAGCAACTCTAAGTAGATGGTTGCCACTTTTCCCTTCCTTTCTTCTGTGATCCTAGCATACTTCAAGTATCTGTCTACCTCGGCCATCCATTTCTTCAAAACCAAACCATCCCTCTCTCCTTTGTACATAGTGGGTTGAGGCATTTTGAACTTCCCGTATTCGTCTTCTAAACTATTGCTCTCCTCCTCTTCTCTATGGTTATGTCTTTTGTCTTTCTTCTTATCCCTCTTCCTACTTCCTACTTCCACTACCTTCTCCTTGTCCTTTCTTGTATCTTGCGCCCTCCTAGAAGTCTCCTCTCTCCCTAACCTATCTATCTCCTCTTGCAGGTTGTGTCTTCTCTCCTCTTCTTGTTGCTGTAATGCCCACTCTCTATAACCCTGCTCCACTTCTAGTTTTCTTCTCCTTTCCTCTTCTTCCTCTTTCATTTGCATGTTCCTCCAAATTGAGTCCAATAGGCCTAACGTGCCCTCCAACTACCTCTCTAGTCCTCGGCTACCTTCTCCTCTTGAGCTACTCTCCATTCTTGCCCTCTACTCTTCTTCCTCTCTTCCATTGTTGGGATGGGTGCATTCTCTCTGTCATCCTCCATGTGGTCGTGGGAAGCTGCACATTGGCTTTCAGGGTTGTCAATGTGAGGAAGCCACGTTTTGCCTTTTGGGTGGTGGTTGCGCATTGTGGGGAAGCTACGTCACGTCTTCAAATGTTAGCTGGTGTCGGGTTCATCGTGTCAGGATTGTCACATCGAGGGTCGACGCGATGGGGATTGACACGACATGGGTTGTTTCAGCATGACTTCTTTGGGGCACTAGGTCTCCTCTCCTACTTCCATAAGCACTCCTTCATTCCGAGCAAGAGTTGCTCCGATATACCAAGTGTGATACACTTGCACTTGTTCACTCACTCAACATGGCACAAAAAGGTAACACGATATGTGAAAGCAAGGTATACTCTTGTATTATACAATCAAAGAAATGGTACAACATAGGCTGGTGCGCAGATCGGACGCAGATAGCTCACGTGGTGAATCCCGGAAGGTCCCCAAGAACAAAGTACTCTACTTTTTAGCACAAAAACCCATGTAAAAGCAAGCACGACAAGAGGCAAGAGACAAATTGGGTTCAATCTCCCCCATGCCTTGTGTGAGCGCTTCACAAAGCATGTATTTTATGTATATTTCCAATCTTCATGCTCAATAATAGCCCAATTACAAAAATATGACAAGTTTTTAGCTTTTGAGTTTGCTTTCTACCAAAAATAAGAAAATAAAGCTAATGGACGGTGCCCATAGAATCTGGCACGCCCAATCTCAATGTCCAAATAGAAATAACATATCCAGGCGCATAAGCGCATACAAAATAATAATAAATAATCGATGTCTCTATAGACATAACAAAATATAGGCGTGGCGCCTATCAAAATCTAGTCCAAAAGTCGAAAACCCGCTAGACTCCAATGCTTTCCTCCGCCACTGCTGCTATCTCTACACATCAACTGAAGCATTCACAATCGTTAGTAAAATAATACAATTAAACCGACAAAAGTGAATACCTAGCAGTCTTCAGCTATATAAATAAATCAACTGGTTAGAAATAAATCCTAACCTTAATTTATTACGAGTGCGCACTCTAAACTCATAGACGTTTATTAATTTAATATGCATTTTGCGGAATCACCCGCTATGGAATCACCCATGTACACACTAAATTAATGAAACGCCCGAAAAGGACAGGCGTCCCCATCAACTTCTCGCACAAAGAATCCTCTTTGCGTATGAGCCCCGGTCATCTAAGTTTACGGAATCCACCGTAAAACCTCACGGAATCCACCGTGGAACATGCCTCCTGGCATCATACCCTACCACTGGTGCGCAGATCGGACGCAGATAGCTCATGTGGTGAATCCCGGAAGGTCCCCAAGAACAAAGTACTCTACTTTTTAGCACAAAAACCCATGTAAAAGCAAGCACGACAAGAGGCAAGAGACAAATTGGGTTCAATCTCCCCCATGCCTTGTGTGAGCGCTTCACAAAGCATGTATTTTATGTATATTTCCAATCTTCATGCTCAATAATAGCCCAATTACAAAAATATGACAAGCTTTTAGCTTTTGAGTTTGCTTTCTACCAAAAATAAGAAAATAAAGCTAATGGACGGTGCCCATAGAATCTAGCACGCCCAATCTCAATGTCCAAATAGAAATAACATATCTAGGCGCATAAGCGCATACAAAATAATAATAAATAATCGATGTCTCTATAGACATAACAAAATATAGGCGTGGCGCCTATCAAAATCTAGTCCAAAAGTCGAAAACCCGCTAGACTCCAATGCTTTCCTCAGCCACTGCTGCTATCTCTACACATCAACTGAAGCATTCACAATCGTTAGTAAAATAATACAATTAAACCGACAAAAGTGAATACCTAGCAGTCTTCAGCTACATAAATAAATCAACTGGTTAGAAATAAATCCTAACCTTAATTTATTACGAGTGCGCACTCTAAACTCATAGACGTTTATTAATTTAATATGCATTTTGCGGAATCACCCGCTATGGAATCACCCATGTACACACTAAATTAATGAAACGCCCGAAAAGGACAGGCGTCCCCATCAACTTCTCGCACAAAGAATCCTCTTTGCGTATGAGCCCCGGTCATCTAAGTTTACGGAATCCACCGTAAAACCTCACGGAATCCACCGTGGAATATGCCTCCTGGCATCATACCCCGGCACAACCCAAGACTATACCCTCGTGATGCTGCACATATGAGGGTACACCACTGCGTATATGGAATCACATGTAGAGTGGAAACCGAGCAAGGCTTAGAGCCACTACTACTCCCAATATAGGTGTTTTGGGTAGCAACACCATGGTATAGCTACAAAGCCCTTAGACAAAATACTTGTTGTCTTCCCTCCCCCCAAAAAAACTCTTTGCCTCCAAAAAAATAAAAAATAAAATAAAACAAACTTTTTGCTTCCCTCTCCACAAAAAAAAAACAACGAAAAGACTTTTTTAAAAAAACAACCAACACACCTTTTGGCTCTCATCCCCCAATGTCCAAAAGAATAATTAGGTCTATATCCCCTAAAAAGGAAATTTCTTATTAGTTAATTAATTAATTTTATTTGTTAGTTAGCAATTAGAAAGCTAGTTAGTTTACTAATATTTTAATTATTCAAAATTATATTAATAATTAATAATTTTATTTGTTAATTAATTTAATTATTAAATTAATAATTGGTTATAATTTTTGTTAATAATTAATTAAAATATTTTTAAATGGTTAATAATTAGTAATTTTTAATTAATTTATTAGTTCATAGTTAGTTAAAAAGTAGTTAATAATTAATAATAGTTAATCATTAGTTCATAATTAAAATTGGTAATTGATAATTAGTAACTAATAATTAAAGTATAACTAGTAGCTAATAATTAATAATTAGTAACCATCAAGTATTAATTAAAATTTAATTAGTAATTAATATCTATTTAAGTAGTTAGTTAATTATTTAATTACTTAATTAGTTTATTATTGAAATTATATATGTGTGTGTGTGTGTGTGTGTGTATGTGTGTGTGTGTGTGTGTGTTTTTTTGTATATATATGTATGTATGTATATATATCGTAAAGTTAATTAAGTAATTATTAGTTAATTAGTTGAGAAAATGGGGGGAGAGAGAGAAAGGGTGACGAGAAAGAGGGGGAAGAGAGAGAACATGCGATATGTGTAAATTTTTCTCACAAGAAAGGGGTCACTAAGAGCCCCTTATCAGACAAATATTTTTTTTGGCAACCCATTATTGGCAAGAGTAACTTTTCACCCAACTAGATTTGTTGGTTTTTTTCACCCAATAAGGGATTGCTGGTGACCCCTTTTTGACGAAAAAACAAACCACAGTTCTGAGAATAAACAGCATGGAAACGAGAGAGCAACAAAGTGTGGGTTTTTTTTTTGCCCAAGAAGGAGCCGAAGGAAAAAACCCACATGTCCAAGAATACATGGGTGGAAGAGAGAGTAACAAAGTGATGGGAGAGGGGATGAGAGAGTGAGAGAAAGAGAGAGAGAGAGAGCATGCAATATGTAGTATTTTTTCTCACCGAGAAGGCATCGTCAGCAGTCCCTTCCTAGATGAAAAAATATTGCATGCTCTCCCTCCCTCATCCCCTCTCTCATCACTCTATTACTCTCTCTTTCCCCCATACTCTCTATTCTTGGACCTATGGATTCTCTTTTTTTCGACAAGAAGGGGTCACCAACAACCCCTTCTTGGACGAAAAAAACCCACACTCTATTGCTCTCTCTTCACCCCATACTATCTATTCTCGGAACCGTGGTTTGTTTTTTCATTAAGAAGGGGTTGTTGGGCAGTCCCTTATTTGGGCGAGAAAAAACCACAAATCTAGTTGGACCAAATTTTACTCTCGCCAAGAATGGGTCGCCGAAAAAAAAAGCATCCAATAAGGGACTACCAGCGACCCCTTTTTGGTAAGAAAAAATTACACATATTGTATGCTCTCTCTCTTCCCCCTCTCTCATCACTTTTTCTCTCTCCTTCATCTATAAAAGGACCCATCCCCCCCTTTTTCACATTGCGAATCATTCCCACCACAACTCTCGATATGTGACTCTCTCTCTCTATCTCTCCCTCGCTCTCTCTCCTTTGTCTTTAAAAGAACCCCCCTCTACCCTCGACACGGTTCTTTCTCTCTCCCCCCTCTCTCTCCCTCTCTCTCTCCCTCTCTCTCTCCCTCTCTCTCTCACACAGTCACCGACACTCTATCTCACCTTTCTATCCCACGCTTTCCCCCCCCCCCCTCTCTCTCTCTCTCTCTCTCTCTCTCTCTCTCTCTCTCTCTCTCTCTCTCTCTCTCTCTCTCTCTCTCTCTCTCTCTCTCTCTCTCTCTCTCTCTCAATCTATCTCCACCTTCCTCCCTCTCTCTCTCCTCCTTCCTCCCCCTCTCTCTCTCTTATCCCAATTTCATCTCTTCCTCTTTTCCCCCTCTCGCTCTCCCCCCACTCTCTCTCTCTATCACAATTGGTGTTTGATTGGTAGGAAATCAAGGAAGCAAAAGCAATACTGAGATTGACATTGAGAAAAACACAATTGTGCAATGGCCAATGGAACAGATTTTAAGGAGCCCCTCTCTTAATTTTTGTTATGATCGCTCTATCTCCCCCTCTTACCCTATTCGAATCATTGTTTGTAGGAAAGAGAGCGACGAACGGATGAGTCTCCCGAGGACTCTGACTTGCCTCCACGGCCTAGATCAGGATAGGCTATTGTCACTAGCAACATGTAGTCACAAGGGGGGAGTCGCCCTCCAAGAGTGAGGGGGAGAGCAACACAAATGCAATCATTGACTTCTGTTGAGTTACAGGCAACCATTGCAATGGCATGTGGGGAAGGAGTGACATTAGGAGAAGGTGGACACACTTTGATGACATAAACAAGGAAGGGCAAGAGAAAGCTCGTAGTATCGAAGAGTGATACTAAGTGAACGTAAAGAACTGAAAAGGAGCGTGTAACGTTCCGTCATTACGAATGCCCCCTATTATTATAAATAAATAAATAATCAATTTTTTTCCCTTTTTTCCCCCTTCATCGCCGACAGGTGGCGAGGGGGAGAGGAAAGAAGAAGTTGACGGGCGAAAAGAGGAGGAAGACATCGCGAGGAAGAGTTGATAGGGAGATGATGCGACGTCAACTACAACATGGGAGATTACAGTGATGAAGACAGTGATGAGATCAAAGGGGGAGGGGCACACGTGTGCCACCACACTCCCCCTCCCACTGGCTCATTCCGGCCTATAATACCCCACCCTTCCCCTATAACCCCCCCCCTTAACGAGAGGATAACACATCAATTTCTTTTCCCCCCATTGTTGTCGGCCTGAGTAAGAGGGGGAGAGAGAGAGGGAGAGGAAGAGAGAGGGGGAGAGAGAGAGGAGGAGAATAAGAGAAGAAGAAGAAGAAGAGGGAGAGAAGAGAGGGAGAGGGAGAGAGAAAGGATAAGAAGAAGAGAAGAATAAGAAGAAGAAGAAGAAGAGGGAGAGAGAGAGAGAGGGGGGGAGGAAGAAGAAGAAGAGAGAGGGAGAGAGGAGAAGAAGAAGAAGAAGAAGAGGGGGAGAGAGAGGGCGAAAAAGAGAGAGGAAAGAGAGAGGAGAAGAAGAGGGAGAGAGAGAGGGAGGGAGAGAGGAGAAGGAGAGAGGGAGAAATTTTCAATATAAGCAAATTTCTATGCGCTGGACTTTGAAAGAGTAGGCATGTTGCTATGTATTTGTTGATGGGTGCATTGATAGCCTGTATATGGAGATTCAACAGTCTCTAGTATATGATGCACACCCAAGGCCTTATGACCCTAGATGGGGCACTAGGTGTGGTTCAAGAGTTATCCAAATACTAAGTATTTTGATCTATGATCTAGGGGGATGCCTTCTTATTTGCATGATAAGCGAAAAGTTGACGCTATGGGTGTTTGACCCGGGTGGTGCATCGGGGGCACATATCGGAGTATGTGTAGGTTTAGAGGGGATGGATGTTGTGTCTTATGCGGACACTGTGTGAAAAAACATGGAGTGCATCATCATCTGGCTTTCTCATGAATCTAGAGAGTCAATGTCATCTTAGTCTCATTAGTGCTAGTGTCCATAGGATGGTTAGTTCCAAAATGCATGAATTTTGGATAAGTTTAGCCTATTTTTTATATTATTTATTGTAAATATCCTAAAAAGCTATAGAAAACTTCTAGAATAGGATGACATGTAAAAGCAAATAGCCCATAAAAGATCTAACACAACAAAAACAACAACAACACACATGGAAGGTTGCTATAAGAAGGTCACTTTCAAAAGTAGAAGAACCAAGAAAGTTTAACAAATAGCGAGTCTTCATTCAAATCAGTTCTTGAACTGTCTATACGTTAGATTTGGACGATTTTCTCCTCGTTGCAAGTTTCTTCTTGTTTGAAACTTCTTTCCAAAGATAACTCTTCCATATTCAAGTATCTCAAACCACTCAAAAACACTAGACTTTTCTCATGCGTGAAACTTTTATATCAATAGCCATTTACATGTGTATTTTTGGCAACCACTAACAATCTCTTGTTGATGTCATTGGTAATAGAATTTGCCCCCTCATTGTTTTTACAACAAGTGCATAGCAATACACTAAGTAGTCTATCTACAACCTATTTGCAGATAAAACTTGTGTTTGCTTCTTGGCAAACACCTCCAAATTTACAAATTTGAAATTTGTAACCTATGCACCCACCTTTGGTCAACACATCCGAAATTGCAGTATACTATAACATTGTTGTCCACAGCCTTGTGGATCTAAAATAGGACCTGAAATGGCATCAGATGGCTAAAAAGGCAGTGACAAAAGTCCTAAAGGGCATGTTTGTAGAATATACAATGCTCTGCTTGCACACCAAATCTCATAGCAGTATGAGATTTTTTCTTTCCCATGCTTTCCGATGCCTCCATAGGCTTTATCTATGAGAAAGAGTAGAAGAATGGGAGAGCTTCTTTACCGTTGCTTGCTTGCTCGAATTCTTGCTTCTTCTTCTTCACGTCAACATCCCTTCAAAACTAGCCTCTCTTAGTGGCGTCACTCTGATACCATGTCACGAATCACACAGTGGGGGGACTTGCTTGAGCTGTTGCGCCAAACACACAATACACACAAGAGGAACCTCACTCAAGAACATAAGAAGAGAGGTGGAGGCCAAAACATTTTCTTGATGGTTTTCTCTTCTTTTTTCTCGCTTAAGAACACAAGAAGACAGATGGAGGCCAAAATGTTTTCTTGCTGGTTTTTTCTTCTTCTTTCTCACATAATACAACGTACACAATGTATAGATAAGATACAACATAAAGAAAAGTAGCCTTGTAAGTCAAATAATGTATTACCAACTACTAATTTACAAGCCGAAGTATGGCCCCAAAATGGAGGGTGACACGCACCAATGGAAATCCCACGTTCGGCAGTGGAACCATCTGTCCGGGCGATACTGTCAATTCGAATATGCAACGTTGGGTATGGCTAAGCCATCTCCGAATACCCATGTATTAATTGCCTTCATGAGTCATAGGCTATATCACTTCGATATGTGCAAATAGCTTGAACCTATTCCTACCATTATAACTTGGCATTCCAATTGTTCCTTTTAATCCAACTTAGTTGCATATGACCTATTTGCTAATAGCGCAATCGCAAGGAGGAACTAGTCAAGGGTTATGAACAGTATAGTCGCTAAAAGAACGACACTAGAAATTGTGCATACAAGTGCTAAGTTAAAGCATAGTCAAGGTTTAAAACTAGCATAATTGACAAAAGAATATGACATTAAGATTCAAGAAATAGTAGGTTCTAGTTTAAAGTTTGGATACTTCAAAAGTACCTAGCCTAAGGGCCCAAATAACAAGGAAACCTAGATTCTAGTTCAATGCAAGGCTTGTTAGAGTCTAGTTTACCTCAGATTATCTAGCACTTATCTTATCAAGTATTTACACATTATGTCCATAACATGGTCGATATATGGAAATAATTTCATGTTGGTTTATGGCTTGACTAGGGGCTAGTACAAGAAATTAATCACAAGGATTGGAATTGAGATGTCTTAAGATCCATCTGTTAACTATGACTCCCACCAATCCAATTCAGGGTTGGGTTATCGAACAATGCAAGTGACCTATAGAACTTACGTCGCGTACAGTGTTAAAACCCCTAACATATGCCTTAGCCGAAAGAAAGGTATGTTAAGTAAGTTTTATGTAAGACCACTCCTGATCCCAAGGGGGAGAGTAAATACGCAATGGAAAGGTTATCACGACTATTCTTGCAATGTTTGGAAAAGGATACCATTGTTTTTGTTGAATGATCAAATAACATCATAAATGCTTTTGCATAAAACTAATGGTGGGATGTGATTTGGATGACTATTCCAAGTGATTGTATTTGATGGTAAATGCATAGCAGGGGTCTGTGATTACAAGTTGCCATGGGAATAAAGGAATGTTTTCTTGGAGGATGATAATAGGCTGATTGCCTCGATTGTGCTTGGTTCTTAATTGGATTAATAAATGAAGGATATTTTGCGCAAGCGGATCATCTCCAAGGTGATGCTACGTTTCAACCCGAGAGGGCACTGCTCGATTCACGGGCCGAAGGTTGAGTGGTGAAAATGGCAATCATGGAAGTTGTGTCTCTCTCCTAGGTCGCTTGGGGTCAACGGAGCTCTGGACACCCCTTGCCTAGACCAAAACAGAGTTGTAGATTGCCATGAGCCCAACATCTAAGGTGTTGAAAGATCCTATTCTAGATAATGGATGGAAATTGTGGTGCCATGTGATTTGGGCTAGTTACTTCAAAATTAGGGTAGAAGAGGTACGTCTGTTGGACAGAAGGAGATATATAATTCTCTTGTATGGGCAGGAAACAAAGATTAACTTGAGATGAGTTGAGGAATTTGTTTGAACTTGTTTGTCAAAGGACTGCTTGCTCTATATTCATGTATGTGTTGTAAACTACGCAAACGAACCCTGTTCCCTAAAAGGCTTAATTAATGAAGCTGATTTTAAATGTCACACATAATTGTGGTAGGACCTAATTAGAAAACTAAAGCTATCAAGGGAAGTAAGTGGGCAGAACCCCGACGGGTCTGTCCTATGGCAGGGTGGTCCCAAAGAACTGAGAGGCTTCTCACAAGGTTTTACCATCATTTGACCTTAGGCATTGCTAGGTTAAAACCCGATTCATGCCGTTTTAGGAGACTGGAATGGGACTATGCCCTATGGGCAGAGAGGTTGAGCAGCGCGTCCCTCTCGTTTCCCATTCTCTTTGAACCAAGTGCGGCATGGATCTGCTTCGGATTGGGTATCTCTGCATAAAGTAGGATGTCCAAAACCCTACGCTAGAATACTATCAGGAGACTTTGACCTCTAGGAACCCAAGCTTTAGGTCGATCCTAGTGGGTTCAACCATGAACGTTCTGTTGCGAGGCGGACTCAAGAAACCCTAGGTAACAAACCCCATGACATTCCATGGGAGTACCGGGCGGCGTCACCTAGACTCGTCTCTCGATGGACCGCTAAAAACGTGCCTGGACAACGGATAGGTAAACACGTTACAGAGCACATGACAGAGGCTAGTGAAATGACTAGAGAGATTGCTCTCACAGTCACTTGCGATGAACATATTATGCAGGCATACATAGAAGACCAGTTGGAAACGTTGACAGTGAGTGCTTGTAAGAGATGGTAGCATGATTTAGATTATGGTTTTTATTTATTTACATTGATTGGATATTAATCACTTCATCATCTCATTTAGATGCTAACATCCACCCCTTTGTCACCCATCCTATGTCGTTTGGTTTCCATGCCTACAATTAGACAAGTCACATCGAGGTACAAGCAACACTCAGCGACATTTTTCAGTAACGAGTATGTTAGAGGGATGGGTATATTCATAGTATCATTAGAGACTCCAAGACACTAGTGCAAAGAGGTGGATTATATGATTGGAAATGAGTGGGACCCCCATTAGCTAAAGAAGCATGACGACTTTGAGGCAGAAATCAACGATACTGATTGGGCCTTTTTATTAAATTGCATGTTTTACGTTTGGGATGGTAACCATCGGCTCACAACATGGATGAATGAGATACGCAAATGTAAGTAGCTCTAAACAGTAGTACCTTAACATTTTGCAATGTGTTTGTTGCTTACATCATCGTTAACATAATTGAGTGTTTGCAACAGCCTTTCTAGATAACACGAGGCAACACGTGTGCATTGATTGTCACCTTGTAAAAGTGACAAGTGTGGCAGAGGGGGAGATTTTGTCAGCTATTTCTTGTACAAACAAGTATACAATGGACCATATTCACATATGCTTCTATTACCTTTGTGCATTGAAGGTCATGTGGATGATGAAATATTCTCATGAGACCCTAATATAGAATGTACACAGGAGGCCGGCACAAAAGGGGGTTGTCCATACCTCGTATCTAGACCTTGTTTGCGAAGCAAGGATACTAGGATAGGCTGACCACGCAACTATTTTTGACAAGTTAATTGATGAGGCAAAGGCATGGGTGCAAGTGCACTGAAAGATGGCACTCGTTCCTGCATGGTACAAGGCATTGTTGATTGTACTTGCCCACATTATGTGGAAGGTAGGTAGTTCTTCAAGCTAACTTAACAATGTTTTTCCTAATGCAATGACGTTGTCCTTAATTACCAAGTGCAGGACGAGTATGATATGGTAGTGTGACTAATTGACAATAAACAGACACATCTCTTTGACTCTGAGTTTAGAACCAAGTGGGGCAATGTGTACTATAGTGTTAATGAAAAGCTCGTCAAGGAAACTCGACATTTGATAAGAGTTGCAAACCCTAGCCTCAGAGAGAAGTGATATCAATAAGTTGCAACCTCTTTGTACCTACCATTTATATGTACTCAAGCTACATTGGTCCAAACTAACAATGTTTTTGTCAATGCAAAACTATCTCATGCTTGGAGTGGGACTCCAAGATGGGGGGTGTATTGAACAAGGAGAGAGTATACACATTGGCATCCTCAATGCTAAACGAGGTAGATCACGTAAGGGTATTGAAGGCCATGAACAATTTTGATAGGAAAAATTGAACATTGATGGGCATGTGTGAACGTAGGTTACTCTTGTTCATCTAAATTATTGCATCTAATATACCCATGAGATAAATAGCAAACATAGAGAACAAATGTTTCACACTGTCTTCCATGATTTCAAGACAAATGAAGATATAGAGTCACATAAGTCAACGAAGTTGGCAAAATGGAGGCTTCTGTACATGTAGTTCATAGTATCCTTCTTTACTAGCATGTTTACGATGCTATCTTGCCAATACATTCCAGAAATGTAACGGTGACTTTGCAAGTCAAGTTCATATACAGGCAGATGGAGAGGGGGGGGCTATACAAACTCTATTGGGAGAATGTGAGGAGAGTGGGCAAACATGCAGGAGGATCAGTGCATGTATGAGGATTACTAGATATAGCAAGAGTGGGATGAGGAGGTATATCGAATATGCCCTATTTTCCTCAACTATCTAGAAGGTGAATGGGCCTCCAATGAGAAGGGTTTGTATCAAAAATAAATCAAGGAAAAAACAAACACAAGAGACACAAGGATCCAGAGGCATGGTAAGGAAAACGAGCTGCAGTCTTAAGAGTATATTGCACTTTGTTGTCTCCTAATAAAGAGACTATGATGGGTTCATAGGAAACTGATACTAATAGTATGGTTACTATAAAAGAAAACAAAAGAGTAAGTCCACATCTAATATCATTGAAGAGAGGCCAAGTAGAGATCGGTCCTCATCACCAATTGATTTGGATTCTCCACGCCCAAAAGGTTTGATTTTTTGAAGTACTATAGCTAAGACATTTCTTGTGTCCCTGTAGTGAAAATAGTTCCTAGAATATTAATCGTAACCACCAAACCATGTAGGTCCCTTGATTGATACCACTAAAGAGTAGATTGTAATGGAAGGCACCATCAAGGAGGTCCGTGTCATTAGCATGGATAGAAGAATACAACAAGTTCTTCTAGATCTTGCGATGGAGAGTGTTATCTTACACACCGCTATAGAGAGATGCATGATAATGACAAGAAGTGGTGAGGTATCACATCAAATTGACACGTATTATAAAGCACCGAGATGGTAAGCTTGCTTTTGCACAAAGCTCATGATGTGATGGCACGTAATTCTTGTTCATGACCAAAGTAACCATAAGAATATATTTTTTTACTATGTAGAGGGTGGAAGAATTGGGCGTCTTAGATTTGAGGTCGCCTCGAACGTGGCTTATGCGTATATAGAGGTAAATAAACAATGATCATGAGTTCCACACGCGCCATGATTGGATAATGTCAGAGCTTTAAAACATTCTATCATTATATGATGTTAATAGTGACGTGTGTCCCTGTGTAAGAAATAAAAGAATGCAAGAACGCGAACTAGCTGTGCTAGGGGATGTGGTAGCTACCAGTAAACAAGCATGACTCATGGTTTTTTTTCCCACAATACAATGTCAATAAGAATGGTCTGTATTTTTGCAGAGGGGGATACAATTTTTTATTATCAATCTATAATGCTAGAGGATGTGCTAGCCATAGACACTAGTGAACTAATGTACCTCAAGAATATTATCTGCAATAACATTTTGATTGAAGAATATGTTGCTAATTGTGAATTTATCGTGTAGAGGGCCATACTGAAAGTCACGTGAAAGTCCCCTTGCAAGACATCATCTCCCACGAAGCTACAATGATGTAAGATGTGCCAACCACACACACAGGTAAACAAACATGTATCAAGAATATTATATATAGTAACAATCAGTAAGAATAATATGTTACTAATCGAAGAGTCAATGTGCAAAGGTCCACACTAAAAGCCCCATGGAAGACCCCTTGCAAGTCGCTATCTCCCATGCCACTATGATGGCGAAGGTGGAGTGGCATACTGTTTTGTGCGACCCATTCGAGACAGGAGATGCATTGCGAAATGATTAGCCAAGTGAGGCATTCTCTCAATTAGCAGAGGCATTGAAGGAGGTCAACCAACACAAGATGGTCGAGGTTGACAAAGAAACCATAAACACAACATGTGATATCATGGTGCTTTGTCTCCCTGAAGATAGTGTTGTGCATGGATTGGGGGATGTAATTCTATCATGGAACTCCCATATTGAGGCAGAGTCAGTCGATGCAATGTATATGGATGATCATATTCTCAAGGACACAAGGATATATTGCTTTTCCTTGCCACAACACACTCCATTGTAGAGCTTGTCAAGCAAGTTGTGGAGGATAGACATTGACTGATCGAATTAAGGCAAAAGTGTTGGGCCTTATGCATGGCACATGATTGTAATTGCGAGATGCTTGTCTATGTCATTGCAGGTAGAGAGGTAAGAGTTTAAAAGTCATGATATGGTCGTGCTAGATATTGTTTATGTATCACACTTGTTGGCTCCGTTTAGTGAGTGCAATTACTTAAATTATTAGTTTGAGCTTTAAATACAGGTACATGTGACATATATTCTAGTGTACATGCATTCAAATGTCACTTACAATGGAGTCATCCCTCTAGAGTTCACGAAAGATGACATTACTGCGAATGAGTGGGTGTGAGATACATCAGGATCCTCAATCACTGAGAGGTCAATATGAGATCCAATGTTGTTAAAATACTACAACGATGTTTTGTAAACATTTAGTAGATTCATAATCTGTTATATGAATACCACATATTGTAGATGGCACACAACGTGGAAGGGCTTTTTGGAGCTCGTTCTTGCAAACATACACAAAAGAAGGGGACACAAATTTAGATTGCAATGCGTGATGTGGTGACTTTGCATCAGTAGCGCTAAATTCCAATAGATAGATTACATGTCTATATTGCTTTGCCAAAGATGGAATATATCTAAGAGCAAAGGTAACATGTTTACATAAACTTGTACAATATTTGATTGTAATGTAGTGTTCTTTTTCACCATACCAATACATGGGTGTTCACCATTCCATTTGCATATGTACAGCTACCTCCCACAACCCAAAAATTAATCGTGTTTGATATGGATGGGGTGCTTCTACATAGGCAGCCAAAGCTGAAGGGATCGTTACTGGTGAAGCCCCTGGAAGTGGGCAGGTATTGGGTGATTTTGCGGCCAGAGCTCACAAGGTTTTTGAAGGAAATATCTACATTGTTTGACATTGTCATCCGAAGCCCCATGAAGGAAGACACCTTAAGTGAGATACTCCAATTGGTTAGAAGTGAATGTGTGAAGTCGTCAAAGCAAACACCAACTTTTGTATTTCAATATGGACAAGGCAAGTGCAAGGCAACTCCCACAACAACTTCCAACAAAAGGAGTTACACAAAGCCCCTTTTCATGAAATGTTTGATGACATTGATTGGCCACACTTCAGCCTAACAATGACACTATTTGTGGATGATAGCATGGAGAAGATGCAGATGAACCCACCCAATGTCTTTATATGCCCACCCCCATTTAAGGGAAACCCATTGGATATTGTCCTTCTTCTAGAGCACATGCTTCCCTACTTGATTGAGCTAGCGTGCTTCCATGGTTCAGTCCTAGACTTTGTTAGGGATCACCAATTCCACCCCCAGTAATGGAACTCGATTGATATTTGATGTGCATGATGAATATGTACTTTCAAAATTATTAGATTGTGTTTATTTACAAGCCCAATGAAACGAGGAAGAGAGGGAAGAGGAGAAAGAGAGAAGAATATGCAAGTGAAGGAGATTATGTATAGGCATTCACTCAATTGCAATATTACAAGATATGTAAATAAAGCACTTGCAAAATATATAAGGAAAGGTGGAGTGTAGAAACATGCATGCATGTGAATGTATATGTGCACAGTGGATTGAGTAGCAATGAGGTAATATTGTTGTCTCGATATTAACTATTCAAACAAAGTGAAAAGCAATAGATATTGCATGTTATTGCAATAAGTGTAACAAACTATTTGATACCCTATCCTCTTATAGTAAGTCCACACAACAATAATGCTCAATTGAAAGTAGTGAAAATATGTGTGATATGGTTTCGCTTATGTGTGCACAATGGATGTGATATATTAGGATATAATATCAAATCATACACATAAAAGTGAGAGATACGTGAATGTATATATGCATGTGAGATTAACAATGCGATTTTCTTTTCATC
This sequence comes from Lygodium microphyllum, assembly GCF_053477565.2. NCBI lineage: Eukaryota > Viridiplantae > Streptophyta > Polypodiopsida > Schizaeales > Lygodiaceae > Lygodium > Lygodium microphyllum. The sequence goes on along the minus strand of NC_141153.1, from coordinate 89,728,243 downwards.
CTAATGTTAACAACTAAAAGTGTCTAAGACAATGGATCTCATGCAAACCCTTGACCCTTGCAAAAATAAGAGGGTTGTGAAAAACAGATAGATGACCCTTGCAAAATTAAGAAGGGGGAGAGACAGAGAAATTGCTAATTTAGAGAGTGTGTCTGTGAGTGAGAGAGGGAGAAAAAGAGGCGTTGCTAATTGAGAGAGAGAGAGAGAGAGAGAGAGAGAGAGAGAGAGAGAGAGAGAGAGAGAGAGAGAGTGTGTGTGTGTGTGTGTGTGTGTGTATGTGTATGTATTGTGAGTGACACAAGGAGAGAGAGAAAGTGAGAGAGAAGGTGAGTGTAAGAGAGGGAGAAAGTGAGAAGTTGCACAGAGAGAGAGAGAGAGAGAGAGAGAGAGAGAGAGAGAGAGAGAGAGAGAGAGAGAGAGAGAGAGAGAGAGAGAGAGAGAGAGAGAGCTATACTCGAGGCAATCAACACGGGGGAGAAACATGGAAGGGGACGGTAGTGGTGGAAGCAGTGGAGGTGGTAGTGACAGCGGTGGTAGAGGTGGTGATGGTGGTGGTGGCGACGGCGGCAATAAGGGGCAGTAGTGGTGCTTGATATGCGCACAAGAGAAGAGAAGGAATAAGTGGACTATGTGGAACAACAAATGGAGGTTGCCCAGAAAAGCTTGCTTCTCGCGCACACTCAACATATATTTGTTTCTTTCTCTCCAATCTCTATTCTCTTATCTTCTCTATCTCTATGACTAATTTCCTTGTTTATTATACTTGTACTTTTGTGCCGCCATATGTATATCTTGTGAGTGTTATTTTTGGATATAGAAGGCTATTGTTGCCTTGTTGTCTCACAATAGACAACAATGCTTTCAAGAGCATGCAAAATCCGCAAGGACTGGCAAAGATGTTTGGTTTATGTATGTAGTAACAATAAGATGAAAATGATGGAGGAGAAAAAGAAGCATAAGGATCCGTGTAACTTATGTCTTGTTGAAAAATGAAAGTTTTTGAGAGGACTCTTTATCTTTCTATGTTCTGTCTGTCTATTTGTCTATGTTGATTGCTTTCTCTAAAACAGTTTTTGTGATGTGTTAGCATGCCTTATGTTTTAGAATCTCATGGGTCGCTCCTCCATTAGCTACCAAGAGCAAACAATTATGACCTCAATGCAATTTTGTGAAGTGTGACTTGGGGCTTTCTCCCCCATACGTTTTATATTCATCTCATCACTTTTCTTACCAATCTAGTGCCATTATTTTATGTAAACTACCCATTTTGAAATAGATCAAATCAATATTATATCGGTTTATCCCATTCATCTTAGGGGTGTTCATCTTCAAAATGTTTGGTTGATGTACTTGTGATTTAAGGTACCTTAAGGACAACTATGAATGGCAATATACCCACATTCCATGTTTTTAAAGAGAGTATCACATGGTAGCCACAATTTCGAGATGCCTTAAAGCATACCCCACATTGAAAGTTTTAAATAATTATGAAAAAGAAACTTGAACCCTTCATATATATATATATATATATATATATATATATATATATATATATATATATAGAGAGAGAGAGAGAGAGAGAGAGAGAGAGAGAGAGAGAGAGAGAGAGAGAGAGAGAGAGAGAGAGAGAGAGAGAGAGAGAGAGAGAGAGAGAGAGAGAGAGAGAGAGAGAGAGAGAGAGAGAGCATGCAATTAAGCTATCCTTGAGTGAAATTCTTAATATGTATGTGGAGTAGCATGCTTGCAACTCAACATGGTACATGCCATGTCATTCCACTTGCATATATAGCTAGACAATGCAAACTTTTAATGCATAACACCAATTGAAAATAACAAATTTCTAGGGGTCTAAGCCTATGAGGGTTGCAAATCACTTTTAAGTTGCTAGTGGACGTGCTTTAGGCCACATTCAAAGTCTAATTTTTCATTTTTTCCCCTAAAACATCAAAAACTTGCAACTTAACTAGCAATCACCTCACTCTAAACATGGCTAAACAAAGAGCCAATTGATTGCCAAGCACTCAAGATAAAGGAACTAGAATAGTGTCAACAAAAGGAAAAACCTTGAGCTTGAAGATAGAGATTATTGATGGATCCTTTGCTAGCTTGCATTGATGTACGTAGGTAATTGTATCTGATTGAGATGAATTTGTAACATGAAACCATAGCCATTGTGGCAAAAACACATAAAGTGTGAAAACCATAATAACTCAAACATGTTTGTTTGATGGACCAATATAGCAATGAAGTTGAACCCCATGACAACAATTTGCAACCTCCATGTGTTTGTGAAACTCTATTGGCCCCAACATGCTTTCTTATTGGAGGATGTCACTTCATTGGCTTGTACGAGCAGGAAGCTCTTAGCAAGCAAAGGTATGATTAGGCCACCAATAGGGTTGTGGCATAGTGGTTTGGTTGTGGTTTGAGCTAGAACGGTACCGGACTCCAAACCATGTGCCCCGCTTCCCCCACAACATATATATTCGTGTCCAAAGGCATGATGAGGCCCTTAGGCTGACCAAGCAAACTTGTTTGAACGATGGACGATGCTTTTGTTACCACCCTAGGCCCTAGCCTAAGTGAAGTCTTAAGGGGAGAAAGCTAGTATGTCTGACTATGACTACGGTGGCTTAATACGCAGCTAGTATCTGGAATGGAAGCTGCACAGGACATCCATTCCATTCCAACCTCGCCGCGGCAGCCAATGACGGAGCTGGACGAAGACCATGCGGCGAAAGTCCCTGCGGCTTCAATGGACGATGGTGCCGCCGTGAACGAGGTAGAAGGGGAAGAGAAGGCCGACGAGACGCCCGTGGAGCTTCTTCCCGATGCTCATTCTTCTGCCTTGGAATTGATTGCCAAAGGGAGAGCTCCTGTCAAACGCGAGTTTCTTCGTGCCGCCGGGGTTCGCGTCATTGCGAGTGCATCTTTGCCTGACCAGGATTTGGAAGGGACCAAAAATGATACTCAATCAGAGAAGAACGATGGCGGGGCTTCCAAAATCTCTACAGTAAAGAAGTCCAAACGCCAACAAAAACGGGAGAGAATAGAGGCAAGCCCTACTTTGATTCATTGTGAAGGAGTGCTTTTGATAAGACAACAGTAGTTGTTAATTGGTAGTGATAGTGGTATAGAAGCGCATTATATGGACATCCTTCGTTCGGAAGCAAAATTTCAAAATCTTTTTGTAATTGCGTCTTTGTGGGCCAGATAGATCAATTGATGTTTCGAATATTGGCGTAGCGAGACTTGGCCTCCTTGTAATTAGGCTGGTTACACACCAAGTAATGGACGGTCAACCCCCGTCCAGAGTGTGGACATACATTTTTTGAAATTGGGCACGAACATGGGTGTCATACCTTTACACACCAAAGGGACATAGTTTGTAAAAAAATAAAAAAGAATAAACTTATAAATCATTTGATTGGTTGCAAATGCAAAAAGTACACCCTTGTCCGCCACTTTACAAAGTGGGCAGGGGAGACTCCCTGTCCAAAAGTGGGCGGGAAGTTCACCTGTTTAGCAGGTAAACAACATGTCATATCCTCTCCAGTGGGTAAATGACTGCAGACGCCAACCTTTAAATAAGTGTTTTGATTGGTCAATGTTTACAAAGTGGGCGTCCCTTTTTTGGTGTGTAACCGGCCTTACTTCTTTATGGGCTAGATAGATCAATTGATGTTTCTAATATTAGCACAGTGTTTGTAATCTTGGAGACTTCGCCTCCTTACCTCATGTACATAGTACATTAACATAATCTAAGCATTAGTGGTAGGTAGTAATGGTGGTAGTGATTCCGGATTGGTAGCTAAAATGCTTATGGTCACCAAAAAAGTTACAATATTCACACACTTAATGAAAAAGCCATATTGCTTTGGCTGCTAATCATAGGGGCTGTTGAAACATGCGTTTTTGCAGCCTAGCTCCTTCATCACCTGATGTCACTCATCTATCACAGGGGCTGTTGGGACTTGTGTTTTTGTAGCCTGGCTCATCCTCCATCACCTAGTGTCACTCGTCTATCACAGAGACTGTTGGGACTTGCATTTTTGTAGCTTGGCTCCTCCTCCATCACCTAGCGTCACTCGTCTATCACAGAGGCTATTGGGACAAGTGTTTTTGCAGCCCGCCGGCTCATCTTCCATCATCTGGCATCATCATTATCCACTTGGCATCAACATTTGGGCTGCTCTCCCTGTATTTGACAGCTTCGACACTCTGGGATGTGCATTTTGCTGCCCAGGTCATTCCCCGGTATCAAAGGATTATGGTTTGCTCCCTCAATATCTGGCGATGATCTTCCACATCTCCGATGGCATCAGAGGGCTGGGGTTTACTCCCTTGACAGCTGTCTTTCACCTTCAAGTGATTACTTTGATAGCCCATTGCTCGGAGGATTGCGTTTCGCTCCCTTCACTGTGTAGATTTCCCACAGGTATTGCTGCTTGATTCAAACAGGACAGTGCAATTATCTCGAGCGTCGGCTTCGCTGTATCACCTTTTCTTCTCATAGCATGATTTAGTGCATCATCATTGTGTTCTTTTTGTTTTTTTGAGTTTCTCTTCTCTCTCAGTGTTTGCCGTACATACTCTGTGTCACTTCTTACAAACCCTACTATCTCTTTGCACTGTTGCTTATTTTGACATGGTATCAAAGCATACCTGTTATTTTTGACACACTATCATGACCATGGATTCGGCTAGATTGCCAAAGTGTTCTCTCATGTGAGAATACACTATGGAGCAAATACCACTCTCTATCAAACATCCCATCATGAACCTAAACTGCAAACTAGCTCCAAGCTTGAATTGTTAGCAGATATGTCAGCTCATGTGTGAGTTTGTGCCTGTAGAGGCTGGGCACATTATTTAGGATATTTTAGGCATTTTTTATGGTCTTCATTTTGGTCATATTCAGCATTAAATGCTGGCTGACCTGATTATATTGAGGACATATTTTTGTCCTATATATTCAGACTCCTCCTCCTCACTCAATCACTTATCTGCCATCACATGTGTGGAGACTCCATGGAAAGAGGAGCCAGTGCCGGTGCCCATGCAACTAGTGACTCGTTGTTGTATGCGGTTGTCTCGTGTTGGATATATGGATTCCATTTCCCGAGCATACATTTGAGTTCTCATCTGTATTGTGTTCTTTCTTTCTCTTTCTCTTTTGCCTTGTGTTTCAGCAGTTTATTACATCATATATTTACGCTTCCATTGCTACTCCACTTTTGACATAGTATTAGGTTTCAGGTTCTGTCCTCCTGCTGTGTTTTCTTTGCTGATTTCAAATTTTTTTTGATCAATACTGAATAGGCAATTGCTGCTCCAACCAAGCGACTTGTTTTTCTTGCATTTTTACTAGTGTTAGCATTCGTACCACTTGCGTTAATCCCTCTCCTGGGTGTCAGTTCCAGCCTGCGATTTAGTGTTTTTGCATCTCCTCCTGGTTGGGTGATTGCATTATCAGGCCGTTTTAGCTGTTTCAGGTGGTTTTTGGTTGCTTTTTTATCTTTTCGCAGCAGATTTCTTCTTGTTTTGGTTAGATTTTGGTGAATATTGCATGCAAACTCTCATTTTTTGCAGTCTGTGCTTGTGGTTTGGCTGTGTTTTCTCTCCAAATCCCTTCTTTTCTGCACTTCTCTTCTAAATCCTCTATAAATGGCTCCTCCGTACACATCCATTGATGATAACTTGCATGGAGATTCTAGTGAGGCTCTTGCAGCTTCAGAGAGGATTTCAAAGAAGAAGAAGTCAAAGACCTAGTATTACCACTGTGGGAAGAAAGGTCATTTACAGAAGGATTGCAACGAGTTAGCGGCTTCCAGGAAGAAGAAGGAGAAGAAGACGAAGCGGGATGTGGACTCCTCCAACGAGTCATCATCTACCTCTGACTCAGATTCGGATCCTCCAGCCAAGAAGAAGTCCAAGGCGCGGAAAGGATCAACTTCTTCAGATCGTGGGAAGGGATTGATGGCTCCTTTCTCAATGGCTTTCTAGTGGTGGTGATGATGACATCCCTCGTGACTCTCCAATGCTAGAGAGGGAGTGTGAGAGGGTGGTGAGATGGGGCAGCCGTGCCTGATCTATATGTCTATACAGATGCACATGATCCAGAGAGGGACTTCCTTGACGCATCGATTGAAGTCTGGCAAGTTCAAATCCTGGAGCTGGGATTGATATCTAGGTTCATGATGGGCTGTTTATTTGACAGAGAGTGGGATTGGTTCCTAGTCATGAGCTCACATGAGGGGACACTTTGACGGTCTAGCCAAAGGCGGGGAATCCATGGTTACATATGTTCTAGAGGCATTTTTGACAGGATGGTCATGTATGCTACTGAGAGAGTGGGACAAATATAGAGCTATGCTATGATCTTCTCTATTTTCAGGAGCTGGTACGATCGACCTCGACATCAGGTTCTCTCTGGGTGGAGGCACCTTGGTGGTGACTTGATCACCCACTGCTTGGGTATCCATGGTTCTACTTGGTGGTTCTATGTTGTATGGTTTATGATTCATTCTTGTTGTACCATTGTATTGTATGAGATCATCCATCATTCAAGAGAGGGTGTTAGCAGATATGTCAGCCCATGTGTGAATCTGTGCATGTAGAGGCTAGGCATATTATTTAGGGTATTTTAGGCATTTTTTATGGTCTTCATTTTGGTCATATTGAGCATTAAATGCTAGCCGACTTGATCATGTCGAGGACATATTTTTGTCCTATATATTTAGGCTCTTCTTCCTCACTCAGTCACTCATTTGCCATCACATGTGTGGAGACTCTATGGAGAGAGAAGCTAGTGCTGGTGCCCATGCAGCCAATGACTCACTGTTATATGCGACTGTCTTGTGTTGGATATATGGATTTCATTTCCAGAGCATACATCCGAGTTCTCATCTATATTGTGTTATCCAGTGTTCTTTCTTTCCCTTTCTCTTTTGTCTTGTATTTGAGCAGTTTATTACAATATATATTTACGCTTCCATTGCTGCTCCACTTTTGACATGAATATGCTAGACTTAGTCAGTGCATGTAGAAAGCCACAATCAGGGTCCACCACACTCGCATATGGATGAGGCTTGGATACCACACCACCACTATCACCTTTTCACAGTCCCTCTTTGGCATGGGAGAGTCATGAGGAATGACAATATCACTAGGGCTAGAAAGCTATAGAGACCAACATGGCCAAGAGTTAGTTCGAGGACAATGATTTATTAGAGGAATTCGTATTTTTCTTCTTCTTCTTTCCCTTCTCCTTTTGTATTGCCACTAGTTCCTTGCAATCCTTTCCAAGGTGCCTCTTCTTACCACAATGGTAGCATTGACTTTTCTTTGTGTTTTGCTTGTCACCCCTCTCAGAAGTAGACAATGCATACCAAGGGTGGCTATCCAAATGAGATGGTAACCTCCCTTGTAAACGCAAAGTAGATTGATGCTCAAGTAGCATTGAGGTCATACAATCAGAATAGATGGGTATAGTTGACGTTTTAGCTTGTAAGGCATTGGCAACACCATCAAATTCGAAGGTAATTTGTAGAGTATGCCACCATAAGATGGGTTCGAGAAGAGTAGACTACATGTGGCAAAGCTGATCTTGGATGTACGTTACCCTTGAAAGAAGTAATTGAATTGTATTAGTTGCATTGAAATAGATAGTCTACAACTGGTCATAAGGAGTGTCAACTGTCATGATTGATAGAGCCTCATACGTAAGCTAGAGCTTCTCCCACACCTTTGGCTGTGTTGTAGGAGGTAGCTTCTTGTAAGACTTTCTTTGAGATGCATCAAAGTAGAGATGAATATGCTTTGACATCGTTGTTGTCCTAATCTAGGAGTGTTTCCTCATAGTTGTCTTTGTCTCAATGAGATGGAAGAGGTGGCTTTTGGGGACGCAAGGCATATCTTGAAACAACATATTGGAGTGGCTTCTGTGCAAACCAAGTTTTTCATCTTTGTACTCTAGGTTAGATAGTCAGGTTCGTTAACCAGTTTAGGCAAGCAGGGTTTTTATCTAGTTTCATGATGAGTTTCTTCATTGCTCTCCAACATCTTTCTAGTTTGTGTTTTCAGTGTTAGAAGGCTGAGACAAATAGGCGCAATGTGGGAAAGGAGCAAAATTGCTGTTTTTTGCTGTTTGTGAAGGAGAAAAGGCTGTGTTTTCAGCCTTTTAGAGCAAATTTTGAGTTTACATCACCTCCGATGCTTGAAACCAGCGTGGGACGAGCGAAGAAAGCCCTAACAGACACTGTTTGCGGTGTGAGATGGGGCTGCCCTTGTTTTTGTACAAGTTATTCAAGTGATAATGTCTCCTGAGATTGAGGTGGAGTTTCAGGCTATTATGGATTGTAAGGTCCCCATGTTACTGGCTCTTCCTTTAGATTGGAAGCTTGGTGGGAAGAAATACTACATTTGGCGGGTAATGATGCTTGCCATCTTGGAGTCCTATGATTTGGCAGAGCTCGTGGATTGAGGCTATAGACCGTCCTAAAGCTCGTGATTCCTCCAAGCTTTCTGCTAATGAGAAAGCTGAATTGCTCAAGGGGTAGGTACATTGGGACAAACTAAATGCCTGCATTCGCAATTTCCACTTTCTCTCTTGCACTCTAGTTGTTATTGCTCACATCGAGCATATGATGGTTGCTCCAGAGATATGGTTGGAATTAGAACAAATGTACAATCAGAAAACTGTTATGAAGCGGGTGTCTTTGGAGGTTCAAATGCGGACTTTTGAGTCCCAAGAAGTCTTCTTTTATGCGGGAGCATCTCAATAAACTTTGGCAATTGCCGTCTAGAACACAAGGTGATTACCTTGGAGGACATGGGGTACAACTCTTATTCACAATTTCTACCCCGATTCGGTGCATTCTATTTTGCCTTGATTGCTTTAAGATGGATAGATACCCTTAAGTGGGAGGAGTTGGTTCCGATGGTCTTGGACCAAGAGAAATAACTCAAAGGTTAAAACGCTTTCAAGTTAGAGGCATTGATAGGTTAGTCTTCCCAGTAGAAGGGGAATAACAACAACAAGAAAAAGAAGGACGAGAAAACTAAGCAAGATAAAGCGAAGGAGTTTACTTGCCGCCACATTTATGGCAAGACAGGTCATTGGAAGAAGGATTGCCTCGACAAGGACAAGGACACCAAGAAGGAGAAAATTACGAAGGACTCAAGAGTGATGGCTACTCCTTTATCGGCCGGCTTCCTCTAGTTGGAGGTGATTGAGGATGCTCCTCTGATGGCCACTGATGCAGTAATGTTGCTCCCCTGGTCTTGTGTGTGAATTGTGGATAGTGGCACTTCTTGCCACACGACTCCTTCTTCAAATAGTATTGCCCATATGCGTCCAATGCATGCGCAAATTCTCATAGATGATAGTTCTTTAAACCCTATCAAAAGCAAAGGTGATATGTAGTTGATTTCTGATGGGCAAGTGGTACCCACACATAAGAAGTTCTCTATGTGGTGGGTTTAGGATATCATATTCTTTTAGTGAGCAAGATTTGTGCTCTTGGTCTTGTAGTCGAGTTTAATAAAGACTCTTTTCGAGTTCTTGATGGAGCTTCTTGACTGGTTTTTTTATGCAAGTCACGAGGAGAATGGAGTTTACAAGATGTGGACTTCATTAGCCTTTACTTCTCTTATTCTTTCTTCTCAAACTCAAATTGAGCTATGGCATGCTCGATTTGGCCACCTCAACTACAAGTACCTCTGAAGGCAGCTCGTAGTCAGCTTATGTGTGGATTGCTAGAGATTGAGGTGAGGCACCCACCATGTGTATCTTGCATTTGTGGCAAGTAGTGAAACTAGCCATCCTTCTCGAATAGGGTGATAATACATGATTGAGCACTTAATTATAGCAATCAATAAATGAGCATAAATTGAAATGCATGCTTTATGAAACTAACCTTTCTTCGGTGGATGGGTGGTAATTTGGTTATTACAATTTAGTTACAACAATAACATTTAATACAAAACTGAGAAATGCAAAATAACTTACAATTTTGGACAATGGACATCCTGTTGCCTCCAAAATTGGCGCCCCTTTCGGTATTTCTTTAACTTAACTGAAGAAGAAGTTGATGTACAATGGGATTCTCCCAATTTCTTTCGGTATTCCAACCCCCCTTGGTGTTCAAAATGACCAGCAAGTCTTCAATCTGATTTGTCCCTTGATTCAGGCAATCAATTTGCCTTCACTTGCTTTGATGGAGATGGAAAATGCCCCAAAGTCCACCCACTTGAATTTGACTAAAATAGCTTCAGCCCTGTCGAATCCAAGTCTTGGAGCTTCCAATTTCTAGCACGCTTCCTGAGGCTACTGCTAAACCTTAATTTTTGCAGATTAGAGTTTACAGCAAAGAAATTTGAAATTTCTCGGCCTTTGGTGATCTCAATGCTGTAGTCTTCGGAGCAAGGCTGTAGAAAGGCTGGGAGATAAGACAGAATGCTTAGGAGAGAGAAAATTCAGGCTTTCTTCATGAAGAATTGAAGAAATCAATCATTGACTGCTACTACCTTGTCTCAACAGCTTGTAGATGTAAAGAAATGAAGAAAATCAGTCATTTACTGCTGCTGCCTTATCTCAACAGCCTGTAGTATAGAAATAGGGAACACCCGTTCTGGGCCTTAGGAACGGATTAATGCGTTCCGACATGTGTCTACCAGCGAAACGCCCATGGAACGTTCCTGCCGGTTCCCAGCCCCATTCCTGCCCATTCCAACCCCGTTCCAAGTTGTTCCAGCAGCCGTTCCCTGTTTGGAACGGTCGTTCCTTGGAATCAGACTGCACTGTTCCCAAATTTGGGGCATTTCAGATCAGGGATTGCCCCAAATTTAGGGATTTTTCAGCAAGGATTTGGGGCATTGGTCTTGGTTGCAATGTCCCCAATTTTAGGGCATTTCAAATCAAGCATTGCCCCAAATTTGGGGCTTTTTGAGCAAGGATTTGGGGCATGGAATTGGCTACAATGTCCCCAAAAGGATTGCCCAAAATTTGGGGCTTTTTCAGCAAAGATGTGGGACATTGAACTTGGCTGTAATGTCTCCAATTTTGGGGTATTTCAGATCGAGCTTTGCCCCAAATTTGGGGCTTTTTCAGCAAGGATTTGGGGCATGGCATTGGCTGCAATGTCCCCAAATTTGGGGCATTTCCATCCAATGTGTTGACTATATATATATATATATATATATATATATATATATATATATATATATATATATATATATATATATATATATATATATATATATGCTGTTCCCCCCGTTCCCGTTCCCCAATCCTAAGCGTTTCCCCCGTTCCGAGGGGTCCTGTTTCCGTTCCCGTTCCCTGTTTCTGGTAACTATGGCTTGTAGATGCTGTCACTTGCTGTTGATGGGTCTTCTCTTGCCCCTGGTTGCCTCGGAAGGTCCTCCAATGGCTGCATTAGACAAGCAAGATCTCCTCCCTCTCTTTTGCAGGATGAATATACGCCTCTTTCTAGCCTCTAAATACGTTTTTCAGTCTTGCATGGGCATTTTTGACAAGTGGCAGCCTTCCCAAATGGTTTTTTTAGCATTATCCATAATTAAATATTCATTTTCAGTCTTTAAATATTGAAAATTAATCTAATAATTATTTCGGTACCCAAAAAAATAATTTGACTGGCCAATAATTAAATTGGTTAGGCAACTTTCATTCTCGAGTGTCTCTGTACCATCTTTGACTATTAGATAATGCCACTTCTTTCTATAGTGTTACCAAATTGACACTTATGGCCAAATGAATAACCTAGGCCAATGACTGGCACTAGATACCACCAAGTATCTGTGCGGCATAACTTATAGCAAATTTTGCCTTTGACATCCTGTGATTTCCTTGGGTCCCAAGCTCGTAAATTTACTCTAACCCTAGTTACATCTCACATGTTTAACATTTACTTTAACCATGTGATTAAAAATTAATTCACATGTTAAGTGAGGTTTCAAAGATATATGTCCTCATGACACTTTACCTTAATAATCTTGGATAGTAGACACCCTGTTGGCTCCAAAATTGGTACCCTTTGCGGTATTTCTTTAACTTATATTGCTAATGAATTATGTACAAGCTGAGATTTCACAATCTCCTTTGTTGATCCAAAAACCCCTTGTTGTACAAACAATTAGCAAGCAATTTGGATCAATTGCCTCTTGATTTCACTAGGACTTGCACATATGGACCCCAATTGGCCAAATGTTGCCCCAAATTCACAATGGATGAGCTGGCATTTGAAATGCTTGGCAAATCCTTGAATTTTAGGTGTTGATTTTAGTGTATGATGCCTTGATTGGTAGCACGGGTCTCGAGGTGGTTACTAAACCCTAATTTTTGTAGAAATTTAGGGTTTACAGTAGGATTTTCCCTCTTGTTCAATAAAATTGGTTGAGATTTGCTGAGAATGGTTGAGAGATGTTGAAACCTTTTGAGAGAGGGTGAGAGAATGTTGGGGAGAGAGAATTCCTTGATTTTCCATGCGGGAGAAGTAAAAAAATTACTTTTGCTTGCCTAGAATTGCCCCTAGATGGTGTCACGTGCTGCCAAGAGGGCATTAAATGCTGTCGCTAGCCCCTGGTTGTTGTTGCTTACACCTTGGAGGGCTGGAATTACTGTTAACTGCTCTTGGATGCCTTCCCTTGTTGTTGGCTACCCCAGAAGGACCTGCAATGGCTGCAAATCAAACCAGCAGCACCTCCTTTCTCTCTTTTGCAAGCTAAATAGATTGAATGGCTCAAACCAGCCCTTAAAACGTTTTTCTCTGTTGCATGGGTATTTGTGGCAAGTGGTAGCCTTCTAAATCCATTTTTAAGTATTATCTAGCCATTAAATTAATTTTCAAATAAAAATAATTAATCTTAAAGATTAATTTCAGCCCTTTTGACCCTTCCAAAATCAAACATGCCCATCCATAAATAAATTGGCTAGGCCATTTGCAACCTGGAGTGGTTCCTAACCTTTGTTGATCCTTAGACTAGCATCAACTAATTAATTAATGCCTAGTTCCTAGTGTCACCACCACTGACACTTAATGGCCAAAGAATTATCCTAGGGTCAAAATTGACACCAATTGATAACCAAAACCCAAGTGGCATAACTTGTCACAACTTTTGTCTTTGACATCCACTACATCCTTGGGGTTCTTGGCTTGTTGCCATGAAATAACTACCATGTGGAAGACGTGCTTAACAAACTTGCACATTCGATTATTTACTTAATCAAATGTTACTAGCAAGATTAAAGCATCTCAAAAATTTCACATCCTCGTGACAAACCTCCCCCTTGAAATCCCTGCAATTGTCCTTGATTGCATCCCATTGTGCCAAAGCAAAAGCATACTGCATTGGAACTTCCATAAGGTATCACAGTCACAACATTGGCCACTGTTGTCTAACCATGTCATATGTCCAAAACTTGCTGAAAGTTTTCAGCCAACATAAACATGACATAAAACTGAAAATCAGTTTAGAACTGTTGCAAGAAACCCATTGGATGCATCCTTAACTCATGTTTCTCACAACCATAGTAAAGTATATTCTCAGCATAAACCATGGCTGAAACTTTCAATGGCATTCATTAACATGCAGCTGTCCATGGAACCAGCTGCAGACCATTGAAAATTGAACATAAACTGATCATTTGCTGATCTGAGAACTAATCACAAATTGCTGCAAATGTGACCCCAAAATTGATTACAAATTGATTGCAAACACAGATGAGAAACTACTGCAAAAACTAGTGCAAAATCGATCCCAAAGTGATCATAAACTATTCTCAAATTGATAAAAAATGAGCTGAAACTGATCAGTAATCGATCTCAAAATTGAGGCAAAAACTCATGCCAAACTGATGCAAATGTATAGTTTTAGTGCCATGGTGAAACCCATACTCATCTGCATACATCTCATAGTGACTAGTATATTGAGTAGCGACCTCATGTCAGACATACTGTCAGCATAGTTACCAGTACCTTAGATGCATGCTGAATATCCAAGATTCACTATAGATGAGAGTAGTCCACAACCGATGGAGTGGAAGTGCTACCTCCTCTTTGAGCATCAGGCACTACTTTGGACCTCTACTCTACTGAACCTGAATGAGCCCGATCTAAAGTCAGCTCTAACTGAAGGCATCTAGGTAAAATTGCAACAATTGAGGATGATCTACCAAGTCATCCTTTTCCATCCACTTTGATCCATTGGTGGATAGTTCTGAAACTTCATCAAATATCTCCTAGAAACTTTACCTCTGACCTTTCTTTCCTTATGTGCCAAAATTTGCTCGGATACTAAGATCTCATCCAACTCCTTAACCTTAGGCTGAATTTCAGCAAAGACATCCTCTAGTACATCATCATGAAAAGCCTTAACAAACTGACATGAAAGGCATTGTGTATTCATCAATGTGGAGGTAGTTTTAGTTGATATGCCATATCACTGATCTTCTCCATTGTTTTTAGCCTTGTCTTTTCTAAACACAATAATACACACTCACCCTCTACAAATTGCAAAGCTCATCTACGGTGATCAACTGCATTCTTTTGCTTTTCTTATGATTTCTAAAGTGCATACTTTATCTTTGCATAGTCTGCATCCAAGTTTTTCACATAGCGATTAGCCTCAAAGATCTTATTCTTAGTTTGCCAGATAGGTAGTACCTTCTTGTACCCTCAATCAACTCAAATAGAGCTTTGCTAGTAGAGCAATACATAATTGCTCTTTGCAAACTGCAAAGTACATCTATGGCGATGATTTGTCTTCTTTTGCTTTTCTTGTGATCTTTGAAGTGCATACTTTATCTTTGCATAGGTTGCATCCAACTTTTCCACATAGCGATTAGCCTCAAAGATCTTATTATTTGTCTGCAAGATAGGGTACCCTCATGCCACCCTCAACCATCTCAAATGGAGCTTTGCTAGTGGAACTATGCACCATGTTGTTGTATGCGAATTCAACCAATGGCAAATATTGCTTCCACTATGTCTCATGGTTTGAAACATAGCACTTTAGAAGATCCAACGCTGTGGAATTAGCTTCTTTGGACTAACCATCTGTTTGTAGATGGAAGGATGATGAGAATTTCAGCGTGGTACCCATATTCTCAAGTAACCCCTTTCAAAATAGACTAGTCATCCGAGGATCTCGATCATTGACGATGGACTTTGGTATACCATGATCCTTAAAGACGTGTTGCAAAAACAATTGTGCCATATGATCAGTTTTTTTCTTCTTTCTCACTGGAATGAAATGGGCGTGTTTGGTAAACTTGCAAATAATAGTCCATATCCCATCATTCCCTGTAGGTGTCTTAGGAAGATGAAAAATAAAATCTATAGCAATGCTCTTCCAAGGCCTATCAGGAATAGGCAAGTGTTGCAACAACACGGCATCTTTTGTCTATCATGCTTAACCTTGTGACATATGATGCATGTTCCAACAAATTGCTTTACATCATGGCTCAAAGTTGACCAATAGAAGAAATGCTCCATTGCCTTGACTGTAGCATCAATACCTCTATGTCCTGCATACAGAGGAGCATGATTTTCAATGATTACTCCAAGGCTCAATTGCTTTGTGACCCACAGTCTTCCATGCATCATTAGAAATCCATCTCTTAGCACAAAGCGCTCATGCCTCTAGACATTGCAAAGTTGATCATAAACGTTTGCAAAGTCCGAATTAGCAGCATATTGCTCTTTCATGGTATACAACTCAGTGTGATAAACCATGCTCATGGCTGAAATTTGCGGCTTACGTGATACTGCATTAGCCATAACATTCTTTTTACCATCAATATGTATAATCTGAAAATGAAACATAGAGAGAAAATTTGCCTATCTCATATGCTTCTCTATTAACTTTGTTTGCTTTAAAAAGTATCTCAAAGTTTGATGGTCTGTCTACATTGTAAAATCAGCCCCTAAGAAGTAATGTTTCCACGTAGATAGTGCGTGAATTACAGCCAAGAGCTCCTTCTCATAGACATGTAAATATTTATTTGCACCATGGAGAAGTTGACTCTTATAAGCCATAACTCTGCCATATAGGATCAAAAGTCATCTTTTCTTTTAACTTTTAAAATGCTGAAATTTCTAGTGCTGTCCATCTAAATGGCATATTTTTCTTTTGCAAACCATGCAATGGAGATGCAATTTCAGCAAACCCGTGTACATACTTCCTATAGTAAGAGCATGTCACAACTCTATAGAAACAGAATTTGTATTCTTTTTCATTAATTTGTCTATATAATGATTTATCAAAAATTTGTTTCCTTTGCACTAATTAGAAAAGTACATTGGAGCTGGCCACTGATGAGTGGTCACAGGTTATGGTGGACCTACGCGGTGGGTTAGAGAAAAGATAGTTCACACTTCCACCTATATGGCCGATTGGGCGCCTGTGACCAAAACTCACGCATATCAGGGTTAGACTCGCACACAGAAAGGATTGATGCCTTGAAGTGTGGGCTAGATCCGCCAGAACAGACAGTTACAATCAACAAGATGGCATGATCATGAAATGCTTGTACAATGTGCATGTGTGGGCTGAAAGCTTGAAATGCACATTTCTTTGCATAGGAAAGTCACATGAAGATTTTGATACCGTTTTTGCGATGTACACGGAAAAAGCTTTCATATGATACCCATATTGGGGGGGTCCCTAAATTTTAGGAGGTCCCTAAATTTTAGGAGCCTCGAATTAGCCTAAAAATGCTAGTCCTAAAAAATAGGGATGACATTTTAAAAATAGTAAATTCTGTACCCTGACTGTGCTCACTAAATTTGGTTGTTTATTCTTGACAGTATTCAGCCCAAAAAGGAAGGCCATAGAGAAGAGACAAGTGTCAAGACACTTGTCACACAAGTTTCCAAGTGTCCCACCACTTGTCACATCTCATGACATGTAGCTGGACACTTGTCTTGTGCTACTTCACTTTCCCCTTTTGTACTAGCTCTTTCCTCTCCTATAAATAAGAGCTCGTTTTTCTTCATTCAGCATCATTTTTCTTTGCTGTAAACTCATGTACAACACCCACAGATAGCCAGAAATTGGCCCCATCCATCCCCATCATCATTCCCCACTTCTCCATTATCAAATTTCTCCATATTCCCTCTTCTATCACTGCTGTTTTACAGGACAGCAAGCCTGTAAATTCATTACAACACCTCCTTCTCGAGCTCTTTCTTCCATTTTAGCAACAAGAAGCAAGCCCTATCCATGTACTGCTGATCAACGATGGAGAAAGGCTGATTTCCCCTCTTTCTTCTCTCATATTGTAAAGAAATCAGTTCTTATCATTGCATAATACATAATGCATTGTGTTTGTACATCTTTGCATGATCTTGTGAGAGTGAGAATTACTTCTCCTCACTCTCAGGTTGATTGTAACTGAGCTCTTCCCTAAGGGACTTGGGTTGAGCAAAAATACATTCCTTCGGGTGGGGGTTGCCCATCTTCAACCCTCAATCTTGTCTCCATTACTTTTACATTTTCATGGCTGTAATTTTATGAGTAATTTTCATTTTCAGCTTTAAGTGTTCATTCTCCTTTATATTAAATCTCGAAAACAAGCGAATATCATAATTGTTAAGCATACTACGTTGTTCGGGGCGTTTACAGAGCATATACCCAAGAAGCTATGGATCTCATGTACATTTTTCAAAGGTGGCCATGATCGTATTGCCTCAATCTTTGCAGGGTACATATGAATACCATCAGCCGATACAATATCCCCAAAAAGTGGATATCATGCAAAAAGAATCCACTTTTCTTGTCATTAATAATGAGCCTATGATTACCAGTTCATTGAATACAATGTCCAAGTGCTTTCTATGCTCTACCTCATTCTTTGAGTATGTTAGAATTTACCAATTCTATGGGCAATGCCCAATACTTTAGCTAGTTGGTTTGTAGTGTGAACACAACTACATTAATAAATTGTGTCACCACTTCTAGAGTTAGTTTGAGAGTTAAAATAATACTAGTTGAGTTAGGGATAGGCCTAACTTACTTAAGACCTATTGTACTTTCATTCTATTATTCTAGCACTTGCATCTTTTGAGTGTAGAATTGTTGCCCACTCTTGCTTATTGTCTTGTGTTCACACACTCTCTCTTCTTTCATTTCCAACATTTGGTATCAAAGTTAGACACGTGGGTTTTGTCTCTCCACCGCTTAGTTGGTGCCACCCACGCGGAGTCCACTTAATCAACAAAGGAAGAGGAGCTACTATTTTGGAGGGGAGCTACTGTTTTGGAAGAGGTGCTGTTGCAGTTGTCAGCCTGCACGTAATCCTGTATGCAACTCTGCACACATAGCCTCTCTCAGCCTTGCTTGTAATATTCTCAGCCTTGTTACCATTTTCTCAACCTTGTCTACCATTTTTTACAAATTTGAGAAAAAATATAGAAACCCTAATTTTCCAATATCTAATTTCAAAGAAATTTTCAATTTCTCATACTTTATGCCAAGAAATTTGGAGATTTTCGGTTGGCTTTTCCAATTTTTAAACTTTCTCGAAATTTATTTGAGGAAAGTTGGGGCCTTTGCTAGATTTGAGTTCCCATGCATGAATTTTCATCGAAATTGCCAACATTGTATAATTTCTTTGACATTGGTACGAGAAATTTGGGGCTTTTCAGTTTTTTGGCTTCGACATGCATCATGAGGTAGATTCCAAAAGTTGGTTATTGTTGGCACACATCCCAAGGTGACATTTCTGCAGAAATTCTGATTGTAAGGTATACATTTCTTCAATTTCTTTGAAATTTTGTGAAGAAATTTGGGACTTTAGCCCGACATGCATTCCAAGGCAAGAAATAGGCGGTACAACAGCATTAATTTGCTGTGATAGTTAGATTTGGCCACAAATTTTGTGGATTTTCAGTAAAATTTGGTGAGACTCAGCATTAAATTATTGAAAACTATTTTCTTTTGGGCACACTTTTGAGATAGGTGTAGTACACTAGCGTGCAGCAGTGCATTGCTGTTATTTCTCGGTTGAGTGTTGATTTGGGTGACATTGTGCACACT
Organism: Lygodium microphyllum; assembly: GCF_053477565.2. NCBI lineage: Eukaryota > Viridiplantae > Streptophyta > Polypodiopsida > Schizaeales > Lygodiaceae > Lygodium > Lygodium microphyllum. The sequence goes on along the minus strand of NC_141153.1, from coordinate 89,709,184 downwards.
TTGGCATTTATGTGACAATTTGGTACTTGTTTTTGAATCTTATGGGGATTTTTGTTACATTTGTAGAGTTGGAAGACCTCTTGTTGCAAGAGGAGCATACTCGGAAGAATGTTACATTGCATTTAGGTGATGTAGCTATGCTTTCCAAGTTCTAAGGCAAAGGTAAGGTTGGGCAAAATGCAAAAAATCAGCAAAAGGGTGATGCTGTACAGCCATCGACTAAGGCTGCCCTTTAGTCTTGTCCTTGTCCATACGCTTCTGCATTTGTTGCACTCTAACATGGGGAGGTGCGTATTTGTCCGATAACACATCTAATCCCATGTGATAGGTGAGTGCCCATGTACCTTGGGCGTATAAGAAACCCGTCCTTAGTGGTGTGGAGAAAATGGTATGGGTAGAAAGCCATCTTCATCCCCATCTCATGTATTGGTGTCAACCATGCCATTCCCTCCTAGTCTCTATTAAATAAGGTCTTGTCTTATAGTCTTGCCAATCTCGAGTGGCTCAAAGTGAAAGATGGTGCATCAAGGTAGTACTAGAAGGGAGGTAGCCTATCCATGCTAAAACCGTGTAACTCAAGCCATGGTGTCATCTAGGAATACCAACATGATGCATCTCCCTCTGCGGCAAGCTGTCATGGAGCCTCTACCGCAATGAGAAGAGTCCCTAGTTCAGCTCTAGCAATCTCATGTGGGACTGATGCCTTGCACCTGACCATCTTGGAAATCATGGATACCAATGGCCTCTCCATAGATCTCCATCCATCATATGTATGGTGTGATCTGCTGCGGTTGTCAAGGCTGGGCCCCCAAATCTGTACTGCATGCAAGCGAGGGGATGTAACTAGAGTATCAAGTAGCCACAACTTAGTGCAGGGATTGCAAGTGGATGTGAAATGCTTGTCCCATCACGTGGACTCTTCTTAAAAGAATCGTGTCTCATTGTTTATCTTCTGATACAGGTTAAACATTCCCTTCTATGGAGTTTATATTGTCAGCATCATTAGTGATCAATCCGTACATGTGTGAAGTAGGTTGGTTGAGTATTCTACCATTCTGTCTTACAATGTTGTGTACTGTTTGGTAGGCTATTGAAAACAGAAGCTTCATTGGTATGGACACATTGTTCTCTCAAAAGCTGCAGCTGAGTCAATCTTTTCTTTTCATGTTGTGAACTTACAAGGATCCCTTTAATGCGATTTGTAGATTCTATGATTCTTTGCTAAGTTTGTGAAATACCATGCATTTTCTCCTTGTGGATCTTATATCATCAGAATTTTTGGTGAAATTTGAGCAGATGTCTCAAGCATGCTATTTCTTTGTCTCACATAGATTCTGAATCTAAGATAAGGATCTTATTTATTGCTGCAAGCCCTGTACTTTCTGATAGAGCACACCTTATCTTTATGTATCTATTTGATGTCTGTTATTCTTCTCTGCACTTTGTGCTTTAAGGAAGAGAAAGGGGTGGTGATAGAAATGATTTTCTAAAAGATTTCTGCAGCTTGACCTTATCTATATGGGGATTTCAGGCAAGAAAATCAGCAGAAAACATTTGTGGAGCAGTTGCAAAAGCAAATGATGTAAATGCTTGTCCATATGGCCAAGGTTGCAGATTTAATCATGATTTATCAGCTTTTCTAGCACAGGTATATTGAATGATTGCTTTCTGGATTGTCAAAATTTTCTAAGAGTTCAATGCTTTTCAGTAATGTGAAATAGCAAATATAACATGACTATTGCACTGTGCATACAGCTTGCTTACAGCATTTTGGTGTTTGGCACATGCATGAAACTGCCACATAACAGTGGCAGAATATTCAAAGTTTCTTAATTTCTGGATTAAAAGAAAAGGAAATGGAGTGGTTTTATGATTGGACTCCTAGAAGATTTGAGAATTTACAATGGATATCCTTTTTGGGGACCCAATCTATATGATGATGTTAGATTTCTTGGGACGTGATGTGTTTCTTTTCTCTCCTGGAGACGAGTGAATTTTATTGTACTTTCCCTATCAGCTATCAAGTTTGGCCCATGAGGAGTTAAATGAGATTGGTGAATTTTAGGGTTTCCATTCTGGACATTGTAAAGAAATCTATGAAATAAGAGGGATGTATGTGAGTGTTCGTAGTTTTTTGAATTGGTGAGGCATTGACGAAACATCAGAATGGAGAATACTGCATTTTTCAGTATTTTAGAAGTTGAAGATTATGGTGTAGACAGAGGCTCCTCAGTTTCTGGATGTATATGTGTAGTCACTTTTCAAATTTAACATCACTCGAGCCCAGCTTTTACAAAAAGACACGATTTGTCTCAGAGGCTGCAATTGAGGATGTATGCAAACTTTTCAAAAGGGCTTACACTATGGCCGTAAGTAATTGACCAACTGTGATTATGAACTCTCTCTGTATATAAATCTTGACCCTAATGTATCAAGGTATAACCTAACTATACGATAGTGATGTACAAAGAGGGAATGTACAGGATTGCATGGTGGACAATGAAGTACCAATTTAGTTAGTGATGGATCAAGAATAGGGAATTCTATCAGAGATGTAATTTATTGATAAAAATCACACAATTGGAAAGAGGATTCTGAGACAATCCACTTGAGTATGAAAATGACCACGTTCCATCATGATGATGTAGAAGTATTAATGTGGCATGACAGCTTGCTGGTGTGGCATCAAAATTTATCTAGACTAGGCAAGGTACTTCCCAACCTTTATATTTTAAAAAATAATCATAAATTCAAAATTAAAAAATACAGTTGTGCCTACTGTTTTGATTTCCATTTTTATGCTTTTCTAAATAGGGAGAGAGCCCGTGCTGCAGATTTGGCAACATAGAGTCGATTTAAATTAGTTGTGTGACTGATTTTTTAATTGTGTTGGTTAGCTGCTCAGTTGTTAAGATGGATTTGTAGTCATGCGATTGATCCTGCAATTATAGCACGGAATGTGGTAGTGGTTGCCTGCTTGTTGTTGTAAGTCATGTGGCAGGAGATCTGGACTACACACTGCTGGTTGAAGATATAGAGTGCTGGTTTTGTATGTCTGTGCTCGCGTTTTGGGGATGTTGTGTAGGGATTGAGGATTGCTTGTACAGGGTGTAGGTGCATGTTGCTGGTACAGAAGGATTCAAAGTCGTCTTTTGCAAAAATTCTGGGCTAATCTGTTTTCAGTGTCTAGGTGAACTGTTAAGTTGTGCAGGAACTATCTAGCTCCAGAGTATTGGGATTTCTAGTTTGAATTTAGGAAAGAAATAGTGTGTTATACTGCCTGCCCTTTATCTACTGAAGGCTAATTTCACATCTCGTATAGGTCTATGGGTGTTTGGTGGCACTTTGGTGTGCACCTTGCCATAAGGGGGAAACAATCAATATTTGGATAAGCCAAACATGGAGGAGTGTCATCAAGAGAACAAGGTGTATGCCTTGCAGTTGGTGGATCTCTAGTTGTGGTTATAGGTGCCTATTAAAGAGGAAACCTAAGTAGGATGGAAATTTCTTGAGCTAGGTGGACAGTTTCCAAATGGTGGTTCAAAGGCTTCTTTGCAGCATTGGGTTGATAATGTCACATGGATGGGGTTCTTAGGTCTTCTAGTTGCTTGGACGAGTGCGAGCATAGGATTCGCTTACTTAACATGGCTTGGGATTCTGGCTGGTGACCTTATGGGGGATCCTTATAGTGGCAATGGCATTAATCAGGAACGAGGACACTCCAGAGAGGAAGGTAACTGTGGGAAGTTCAGGCCCTGGCTACCATAGATTAGGGCCTTATGTCAATTTTTAAGAGGTTGGTTGCATGTTCATGGATTTGGACGAGTGCAGCACAGTGCAGGATGTTGATAGTGTGGGAGAATATCATATGCTAGGCACTGCCCTATGGAATTCGGGCAAGGGTGCACAACAGGCAAGCACACATGGGCAACATAGTCATGTGGCAGTTGGTCAGCCAGTGCTAGAGCCCCACCGCATAAAGGGCCGCTTCTCCCTTTTCAGTCATTATTGGCAAGTTTAAAAAGAGCTGGATTGTACCAATTCATGGATTGAGATGTCTTGCAGTTTGTTAGAGGCTTGTCCTGGATAGGACAGCAAGCATACTCTTTTTGAATACAGAGCGTGGGACCATGCAAGACTGCATATGGGCTGGAGTGCAGCGCAAATTGCTGTTGACAGCCCTTTCTCCCTTGCACACATCATTGTTTTTACCTTGAAATATTAGTGAGAGAAAATTTTTGGCCTTTTGTTCCTCTTATCTCTTTTGTTGTTGTGCATTTTAGGGAGGAGTCATAAGTACCAGAGTGTTGGGTGAAAATTGAGGTGATGTGTGGCTCAATCAATGTAAGTGAAGCTGATTGTAGGCACCAAAGTGAAAACAGTCTTTGAGATGCTTAGTAATCAAGAGAGTTTGTGCTTTGCTTGGGGTGGCTGATTCTCAAATTCATAAAAGCCAAACTGCAGCCTCATGGTAAACCCAGGCATATCATGCCTTCTGATGTAATCGTGTTCTGCCACAGTAGTTTCCTTTCCTCTCTAGTCCAACATGACTACTCAAGGTCAACAGATGATCTTTGCTGGTCCTAGGTTCAGTCTAGGCCTTTTTTAACGGTGTTGCTTATGCTCTCTGCAGTCAACCTGCTGGTCAAGCCACTCTAATCTGTTCCACCATCTGAGGCTCACTTTTGTCTAATATGCATAGTTCTTATGGACTCTGGATATATTTGGTTGTAACAATATGTACTGCACGAGGAATCACATTAATGTAACAGCAATGTGCTATTGAACATTATAGTCGTCAAAGTTGCAAGGATTATTTCCTTGGAGTTTTCAAGCCTACAAACAGCCCATAGTTTTGGTTGTACTGAAAATTGCTTTAAAGATTTACTAATTCATGTCATCTTTAAAGTCTTATGTTTGGTGCAGAAACCTCCAGATTTGTCAGGCCAATGTCCTTTCATGGCACTCAACAAACCTTGTCCATTTGGAGCAGCATGCAGGCTTTCTGGTACCCACCAAGAAATAAATGCCATGGATGTGGGATCTTTAGAAGCTGACGGCGGGGATGAGCTGAATGCTCTCAAAAAGGACTTTCAAAAACTCCTTTGGAAAAATTCAGTTTCATTTCCAAGGGCCGATTCTCAACTGCAAACCATGGATCTCTTGGTAAAATTTATGACATCTTGTTCTGACTTTATATTTGGAGCTCTCCTATGAGGTTGTACCTTTTTCCACTCATTGTACATTCTCTCTTCACCACTTGGCTAAAGTCTGTTGAAATACATTTGCTAACTCATTTTGTTGTCCCTATGGTGGAGTAAGTTACAAGGTCCCAGATTTGTGAAATGGGCAGGATTTCACTGGAATTGTTCTCTGTTATTCTCAAAGGAGGTTGGTCTGAAGAGTGATGCGTGCTCTCAGAGAGCAAATGTGTCCTCTGAATCTTCTAGAGTCGTTGGACTTTCAGTCATGCAATTGCCTGCTGTCAGATAGCTTCCAAGAATTGACTGCATAATGGAAATATTTGCTAGAAAAAGAGTTAGAAATCGGGACTTTTATGGCATCTCCACTTGTGAGCTTAGTCAGAGTCTGTGCTGATATTTGTAGTAGAATAGTCAGGTATGTTATGCATAATGTGTCTAGTCCGCAGACATAGCATGGTATAGAACATACAAGAAAGAGTTTGGGATAAAGTACAGGGTTTCATACTGTCCATAAAAAATACATATGAAATGAATAGTTAATCTGTGAAATACAAACTTAAACTTGTTGCTTGAACATCATGCGTCATAACTCATGAAATAGAGTGACAAGTCATTATCTATTCAGTATGAACTTTGAATTTGTTGTTTTAACACGACAAGAGTAAGTTGAGTGACAAGGCAAGTAGTAATAAAGATAGATCCAAGGTGCAATATAATTTATAAATTTCAAGAGTCAAGGCATGAAAAGAAAGGAGAGCTAGGCAAGTTATGAGTGCAAAAGTGGACTCTGTTAGGCAAATATTTGCCAATGATTCACTGACTCATAGTACATATAATAGTCACTAAACAAAAGACTCAAGAGGGCCTAGGAAAATAAACCTAAGAGCTCATATCACACAAGTCCTCGTTCCCATAAGTGAGATGGAACTCATGCATGCTGGGCCAAAATCATCACCTCTAAGGAAATTGCCCTGATCATCATACTCAAGCTCACAAATAGGAGCATTTTATAAGCATAAGTAGCTATTGCAGATAAACTCCTAGAGCCATGCCTCACATAAGCTGTGATTGCAACTTATGTGTTGCCATCAAATATAACACCTCAAGAAATGGGTTGTTGCTGCCTTCTAGTACATGAGACTTTTGGTCAATCTTCTCTAGCTCCATATAGAGGTCTCTAAATATGGCATTCTACTCAGCATCTCGTTTTCTATGCATACTTGTAAGTGTGGCCCTTGTTAGTTGTTAATAGGGACTCACCCAAATTCACTTAAAAATTGAAAGTTGAGAGAGTGTAGATAATTTCAATTTTCTATTGTGAATCATTAGAAACTAGCTTATCAACTGTAAATCAAGACTTAACTACTACTTTATCTATTTAGTCATAGACGTCTTGTGCATGTTGCATAATATACATTTGTTAGAGCGACAATAGATCTATTGGCATACCTACCTAGCGCTAAGCTTGTTATGTATCTTGGTGTGTATATAAGAGTAGGATGACCAATATCTTTCACATGCTCTAGATGAACAATCCTAAATTAAATTAGAAAATTCACTCATTAATTGTGTCCCTTAATCTACTAGAGAGAGAGAGAGAGAGAGAGAGAGAGAGAGAGAGAGAGAGAGAGAGAGAGAAAGGCATGGACTTTAGTGAGGAAGCGAGAGAGGGAAGGCTTTGAAGCATAAGCTTGATTCAGGGAAAAGCAAAGAAAGTGGCAGCAAAAACTTCCAATTCTCAATTAGATGGGACTGTTGAAATCATATCCAAGGACCAATCCAGCATACAGCAAACTGAAAACACACAATTATCAGATGTAGACAAATCTGCTATAATGCAGGATGAATGCATGTTAACATTAAGCTCATGTCCAGCAGAAGTCAATGGTTCTGTTGAGAGTACATCCAAGGTCAAATGTACTACAAATGGCCACAGTTTGGTGTCAGAATCTGCAGATAAGCAACTTGACGAGGAGATCATTTTACAGGCCTCAAAGAAGCAGAAAACTGATGTTTCCAAAGAATCCTTGAAACCTGAGTCAACAAATGACGAAAGTGTGCTGCCCTTACAAGACAGTGCTCATCTGTCTTGTAGCAACCCAGAAAACTTGCGATGTGGAGTTGATGTTGAATGCAGATTGACAAAACGTGAGAAGAAGCTTATTGACTTTAAGGGAAAACTTTATGTGGCTCCATTGACAACAGTGGGAAATTTGCCATTTCGAAGAGTGTGCAAACAATTAGGAGCTGATATTACATGTGGTGAGATGGCTATGTGTATCAACCTGCTGCAGGTAGATGATTAATTGCCTTGAGTTCTACAATGGTTTTTCATAGTCTTATATGCTCACAACTGCAATTTTCTGCTATCATATCACAGGGCCAGGCTTCAGAATGGGCTCTATTGAGGCGGCATCACAGTGAAGATGTTTTTGGAGTACAGATATGTGGAGCTTATCCTGACACAGTAGCACGCACTGCAGAGTTGATAGATCGAGAATGCCAAGTTAGTTTTATTGACTTAAATGTTGGTTGCCCTATTGACCTGGTTGTCAATAAGGGAGCTGGATCCTGTCTTTTGACGAAACCTATGAGGCTTCAACAAATAGTCAGGGCAGCTTCTGCCTCAACTGACAATCCTTTTACCTTGAAGGTAACTGCCTGTTTGGAAGTGTTGCTTGTTACTCCTCTAGCCAGGTAGCAGTTAGAAGAAATGCTTATTTCATTTGGCTCCGTGTTGTTCCACATAATTATGTAAAATACCTCATAGTACATTGCAGATACTGAAATTTTTATTCCAGATGTACTCCAATTTGCTTTACAGAATCATGTGCAATATCTAATAATGCAGTGCAGACACTGTATAACGTAGTGCAGCTTTTTTCAATAGTTATAATTTGGTCTAGTTAGACTTGCAAATGATGGAGATAGAACCTTTGCCCTGTCTATCTGTTTTTGTATCTCCCTTCCTCTCCTGTATGCAGTAGGAGGTGAAAGAACTTCCAATGTGCAGTGGGCAGAAGTAGGACAGAGGGATCTTCAGAACTTCTATATTTGCTGAGAAAAGAAGTGTAGTATGGGAAGGCAGACATACAGACACCTAGTCCTAAAACATATGTTTAGCACAACACAATATCACTTCAAACCAATGTGTGGGCACAGTTGCATGCATTTTCAGACATCGAAAAGAAAATGGGAGTTTCTATCTGGTCAAAAGTTTTGTGCTAATTTTTAGTAGCTATAGCTTTAGAATGTGCATCAGAAAATGCTTGACTTTTCAAGTAGGATCCATTATTTTACTAGGTAGTAGCTACTAGAGTAAGGCTTGAAATGTGTAATCCTCCTTTACAACATAACCTCAAACTCATGCTTCAGCAAATTACATTCCAACTTCGAAAATAAGAAGTGAATGGTGCATAGAGGCAATGAAGGGGATTTGTTTATTAATAACCTGTGATGCTTCCAACTTATGTTGTTTCTGAAACCTTGAAATGGTTTAAGAAAGATCTGTATCATTTCAATGGGCTAAAATGGTGTTTTGTGTTTCTATGCCGATGTGAGACATTGGGTTAGAAGACAGATTAGAAGCATGAAGGGATGAATTTGTGGGCATCCTAGAACTTGTGTCCTATATTTTACTGATTACTAGGGTAAAGGGGCCAACAGGTTGCCTGCAAAAATGCCTTGAGCTCACAATGTAAAGCATCATGGGAGCTCTAATCAGTTGCAGGAAGTGCATACATGCATTGCTGCCTCATAGAAAAAGAATTCTCGCACATGATGACACCTTCTATGACATGGGATGGGTTTTGGGGGACAAGGATGGGGACGAGAAGTGCCATCCCCTGTCACCATGATAGGGGGCTCTAATATGGGGATGGCACATAGATGGCATAAAGATGTGATGGGATTGGGATGGTAAGTTGGAAAATGGCCGTGCCATGCTACTGTGCTAGAATCACATCAAGTTTGAAGCATTGTCAAGTCCAGGAGTGCTTTACACGTTGGCCTCAACAATTGCATGGGCATGAAACTCTACTGGTCTCTGAGAGTTGTCTTTTTGGGGGTTGCTATATGTTGCTAAAATTGCATGACACCACCTTCTATTCTACAGTTGTACACACAATGGGCTACAGGTCTAAGCTTGTGTGGTTTTCATGCATGTTTAGATAATATTGCATCACACATGCCTCTAATCCAGTAATATCTCAGTTTTATAGGACATCTAGAACCTGGAGGAGGAATCAAGATGACAATGGGTAGAGTTCACTCGATGAAATTTTGAGAAGATTTGTACAGATACATGCACGAAGCATCAGTTATCTTGTACACTTCTTAATAGGATTGTGATGGAGATGGCTAGATCCATGCTATAGGGGAGACAATTAAATGATGGTTTTCGGGCAGAGTCTGTCGGCATTGTGGTCTACATCCTAAACCGTAACCTTAATTTAGCCTTTGAGCACATCGCTCTAGAGGGGGCCTTCACAGGTTTCCACCTTTCCAAGGTGTTTGATATCATAAATCATCTTTGCATTACGTCTGACGTGACCGAGTTGTTAGAGATATGGTCATCTGGTCATCCCCTGGGCAGGCATGTGTCATGCAGCAGTTTGATCAGCCTGTACAGTCATTGCATTTACTGCAGGATGCCACGTCAGCAGGCGAGCAGTCAGCCACATCAGCAGTCGGACTCATCAGCAGGTTGCCACGTCAACAGTTGGCCATAGGTTGCCACATGTCAGCAGTCAGACAGTTGGCTAAATCTGGCACAGGTTAGACAGATTTAGCAGGCCGACTGCTATTTTTGCTGGTTGCTATTTTTTTGCTATATATGGCAGATTTCCAACACAGTTTCACACTTTCCGATAGCAGATTCCAGGCTCAGTTCGGGGCAGAGATTGTGCTGACTGCTGCAGACTTCGAGGTGTACGGCAGGGTGACATCGTCGACATGGAGATACGCAGACATACGAACCACGTCTGTGTATATTTTTGTATTCCTTATTCAGCATTCTTCATATTGGAGATCTACGTTCTTCTGTCTCTTTCTCTCTCTCTCTCTTCTTTCCGTGTTCAATCTATCTCCTCAGTCTCGGTCATACGCTTCCGCACCGCTGCACTTTGACACGATATTAGAGCAGCGCAAAGATTGATTGATGATGGGTAGACTTGAAGAGGAGTTTTTAGCGTGACACAAGGTTGTGTTTTCAGCATTCGAGGGTGAGTGGGAGGGCTGTGCATTGAAACAAGGTTGAGACAAATGTGGGCGTTCAGGAGAGGAGCAAAGTTGTTGATTGTATTGCGGATTTTTGCTGTATAGGAAGGAGGAAGGCTGCTTTTTGAGTATTCAATTGCAGACCTTCTCATTGCCTCTGGTAGGTGAAAAAGGTGTGAGACGAGCAGTGAAGAACCCTAGCAGGTTGTGTTTTCATAGTCAAAGGGGGCCGCTTTTGTGTTTTTGCAGGTATTTCAGGTGAAGATATCTTCTGAGACCGATATGGAGTTTCAGGCGATTATGGATTGGAATGTGCCCGTCCTACCAGCCTTTCCATCAGATTAGAAGCTCGATTGTGAGAAATACTGCATCTGGCGTGTTATGATGTTTGCCATCTTGGAGTCCTATGATTTAGCGGAGCTTGTTACGGAGGCCATTGACCGTCCTACATTGATAGACGAGTCCAAACTTTCTACAAATGATCGTGTGGAGTTGGCAAAGGTTTAGGCACATTGGGATCAATTGAATGTCCACATTTGTTCTTTTCTCTTCCTTTCATGTACTCTAGTTGTGATTGTCCAAATTGAACACTTGACGGTGACTAGGGACATATGGTTGGAGCTCGATCAGTTGTACAACCAAATGACCGTTATGAAACGGGTGTCTTTGGAGGTGTAGGTGCAGACATTGAATCCTAACAAGTCATCTTCTATGCAGGAGAATGTGAACAAGCTACAACAACTTCCAATGCAAGGAAGGTGATCACATCTGAAGGCATGGTATAACTCTTTTGTCATAGGTACCGCCTAGGTTTGATGCTTTTTACTCTGCCTTGATTACTTCAGGGTGGGAGTTGACTCTTCGGTGGGAGGAGTTAGTTCCTATGGTCTTGGACCAAGAGAAACAATTTAAAGGGTGGAATGCTTCAAAGTCAGAGGCATTGACAGGTCAGTCCTCTTAGAAGAAGGGGAAGGGTAACAAGAAGAAGAAGGACGATAAACCAAAGACGGACAAAGAGAAGGACTCTACTTGTCACATCTATGGCAAGATGGATCACTAAAAGAAGGATTGCTCCGACAAGGATAAGAAGGACACCAAGAAGGAGAAGGCTTCAAAGGATTTTGGAGTGGTGGCCGCTCCCTCATCAACTACTTTCCTCCATTTGGAGGTGGTTTAGGCATTGATCTCCAAGGCCTCTGATGCTGTGTTGACGGCCCCACACCCCCATGAATGGATTGTTGACAGTGATGCCTCTTGGCACATTACCCCTTCTTTTGCAGGTGTCGCCCATTTGTGGTCTTTGTATGGGCAGATTCTCATAGGAGATAGCTCTTCTGTTTCCATGCAGGGTAGGGGTGATATGCAAGTGATTCTAGATGGATGAGGTGGTACTCATATATCCGAGGTGCTTTATGTGCCAGGTTTGGGTTACCATTTGCTTTTCATGCACAAGATTTGTGCTCTTGGCCTATTGGTTGAGTTTGATGCAGATTCTTTTCAGATTCTTGAGTGTGGCTGGAGAAAGGTGCTTTCTATACGTTATAAGGAGAATGAAGTCTACAAGTTGAGGTTGCATGCCTTGACTTCTCTTCTTCTTACTTTAGAGACACAGTTCGAGCTTTGGCATGCTCAGTTTGGTCACTTGAATTATGACTACCTTTGGAAGGATTCTAGGGGATAGCTTGTCTGAGGACATAGTGGTGAGCCAGTAGCCTTGTGTATCTTGCATTCATGGAAGATAGCATTGTGATGCCATTCCCAGCAAGGCTTCGCGGCGGTATTCAGCACCCTTGGAGCTTTCTATAGATCTTTGTGGACCTATGCAGATGGAGTCCCTTAAGGGGAGTTTGTATTTCATGCTCATTGTTGACGATTTTAGTAGGATGACATGGGCGTACTTCTTGATGCTGAAGTCGGAGGCCGCCTCCAATTTCAAAGATTGGTTGCTCTTGGAGGAGAACTGATCAAGCCAGAAGTTGAAGACCTTGCGGTTAGACAAAGGTGGAGAGTTTGTCTCTAACGAGCTTGCTAGATTTTGTGTAGATTGTGGTATCTACTAGGAGTTTGCAAATACAAACGCACCTTAGGAGAACGACATGTTGGAGCGGAAGAACATGAGTGTGGTTGAGATGGCTGGGACCATGATAGAGCATCGTAAGACACCTCAGTATCTATGGGTCAAGGCTGTGGCTACTGCTGTCCACATCCTCAATTGGTCACCTACTTCGGTCTTGGTTGATATGACCCCTTGTGAGGTTTATTTTGGAACCAAGCTAGATGTTTCTTATTTCAAGATCTTTGGATGTGAAGCCTATGTTGTTGGGGTAAAAGGCCTCTGGGCCTACCCGTGTATACTGTGACCGCCCATTCTTTATTCATATATAATATGATAGTACAATAAGGCTGTCAGTTCAGTTGGATAACACCTACATTGTGTGTGCTCTTCTCTCCCGCATCTTCCTCTTCTCCTTCTCCACTGCCATTGCATCCCCTTCAACTGGTATCAGAGTGGGTCTTCAAGAGCTCATCCCGGCCTTCCACACGAGGTATGAGATCTTCATTCTCACTCAGTTTTCAGCTCAACAGGGTTTTTCATAGGCTGTGGGTAGCCATAGCTCACACCTCTTGGAGCTTCCTTCACCTGGATCTTACTTCCAGCCTATCAAGGCTTGTTGAGGCTTGGTGTAGGTCTTCTTTGGCCCCCATTTGTGCCCCTTTGGGTCCCATTATTGACACGTGGGACAGCAGACCCCCCCAGCCAGCTCACGTTTTTTTTGCGCCTGTTTCAAAATCTGGCAAAAAAATCACTCTTTTTTCATATCTCGGGCATTCGGAACCCGATTCAGGCAAGGTAAGAGTCTAAGTTGGGGTTTTGGCATGCTCCGGACGCGATGGTGATGCTGGATTTGCCAAATTTTGATGATAGAATATTCTGCAACAGATTTTAGGTCTGAGACATCATGTATTTGTATGCCTATGGCTTATGTAATGCTTCTATTGATGTCTATTGATACCGGATCACTTGTGGATATTATGCCTCTTATGTGAGACGCATTTGGAGCTGATTTAGCTCAGCCATTGACTATTTTGAACAATCCCAGATCTGTCCAAAATAGGGCAGCCACCGGTTACTTCAATTTTATGCTTACAGGTCTTGGCATTTGATGCCCGATTATGCCCGGTTGGTGTCTATACATACGGGAATGTATGCCTATGGATTTGAGCTTGGATTAAGCACTGATTTGCTCAGTTTACAGAGGTTATATGCTGCTGGAAACTTCAGGGCTGAAGCTATTTATGCTACAGTTGGGTTATGCCTATTGGTTACGGGGTGCTCCCGGCTACTCGGTATGATGCCATGATGTATTTGGACTATGCCACATGTCTTGTTTATGTTCCGGAATGCTTTTGAGCTGAGATTAGAGCTCGATTTGGGTTTGACTGTCACTTCTTTGCAGCTGGCATTTCATCTATGACATGGTTTATGCCTAGGCTACCCAGTACGGGTTATAATGTCTTGGTGAATGCTTTATGCTTTGGCTGTGGATGGCAGTTGTTTGAGCTCATCTCGACATTCATTTGAGTATTTCCTTGAGTAGTTGGACATTGACTTGGCTTTTTCCGTTATGACCTTGGATGGCAGTTGTTTGAGCTCATCTCGACATTCATTTGAGTATTTCCTTGAGTAGTTGGACATTGACTTGGCTTTTTCCGTTATGACCTTGGATGCTATATGGGATTTGATGCTCCGATTATGGATCTTGGCTATTACTTGGATGCACTTACAGGTATTGAGCAGTGAAGTGCTCCCTTGTTTTGGTAGTTGCCTATTGAGTTGTGATTGCTCGTTTGCATTTAATATGTGGGATACTTACTGATCAGTGGACTTGGATAGTGCTTGGGATTTACAGTTATGGCTTTTTTGCTCCTCTGTTGTCTAGCTTCTATGCTAGTTGGGCTCCTGTTGCCCGTCCATGTTAGAGAGCAGATGCTATATATGCTTACCTGTCTATGCACATGGTCTACTGTTGTATACCTTACAGAGCCACTTATTTGGATGTTGTTGTATAGATGTTTGGGCTTTACCTGAAGCTTGACTCTTGTAGGATACTTTGCTACTTGTCGGTCTTTACTTGACTTGGATGTTTGTGACATTAATGTGACATTAAAAGTGATATTTAATGTCACATTAAGGTCATAAATATGGAATGTGACATTTAATGTCACATTAAGGTAAATCTAGGGGAACATGCACGAGAATGACTGTCCGGGCTCTTGGGCGCCCGAACGGGGTTAAGGGGAGCCTAGAGAGTAAGGGAGTCCAGGAATAGTAGGACTTCAGGTAGTTGACGGCTGGCAAAGGAATCCGGGTGGAGGGCCAGCACTTATCTAGGCATGGTTGGGAGGAGAAGGATACTCGTGCTTTCATCGTTTTTGTGGATCTGTCGGATCTGTCTCTCCGTCATCTATCATTGTATCACTTTTAATGTCACATTAATGTCACAATGTTCCTTAGTGGCATGATGTACTGCAGAGCTATGCGTATGCATATGGTTATGGGTTGATTTCATGGCTGAATATCATATGCTCTTATGACAGATGTCTTATGCTTTACTGTACTGTGGTTGGTTATGTCATGCAGTTGGCTACGACTCTTCTTCATGTGGGAGCTTTTGCATCCTTGATTGATGCCTTTATGTCCTCCCATCCATTGAGGTTTCATGAGCATTTGCAGCATGCTTCTACCACTGATGTACTAGCAGATGATTGTCTTTATGAGCAGGTTTTCTTATATTGGGACAGCCCTCGACTGCTTGAGCTCCGTGGATGCTATGGATAGCTCTATTCATGATGACTTGGATTCCTTGTTATCTTCTACAGGTTCTTCTACTTCAGATGTTGTTTGCTTCCATTGTGGGAAGCTTGGGCATGTTCAAAGAAAATGCTTTAGACGGATTAGAGAGCAGCAGAGACAGAGACGGACTCGACATGAGCAGAGAGTCAGCGATGCAGCAGGTATTACCACTCTTTCTAGTGGTGAGGTACATGTAGTTACCCATGATGATGCAGTTGAGCATGTCGTCCTGTCATCTAGTTTCCCTACAGCTTACTTGCTCAATGATCAGGCCCATGCCTTTGATTGGCTTTTCGACTCTATGGCATCTTGTCATATTACCCCTCATAGAGCATGGTTCTCTTCTTACAGGGAGGTTGATGGATGTATTGATCTAGGCCTTGAGCAGACTTATGCTATTGTTGGTACACGGAACATACACCTAGCTTTGCCTAATGGGACTTCTCTTATGCTTAGGGATGTTCTACATGTTCCCATGCTCAACAAGAGCCTGATTTCTGTCAGTCAGTTGCATGATGCAGGTTACTCTGTTTCTCTTCAGGATAGGTCATGGAAGATCTGTCATGGTTGCTTGGTTTTGGCCAGAGGTTCTCGAGTTGGTTCTCATTACCCAGTGCATGTCTCTCATGAATGCGAGGAGAGATCCAGCCTCCTCCTCATTGGGCACGCGATACACTGTGATGTAGGGATTGAGGGGGTCCTTGAGGAGTGGCAGCCATAGGACGGCTTGCGACGTTCTTGGAGGAACCAAGTACATTCCGTTGAGGATAAGGAGCCCACCTTCGTGAAGAGGCTTTGCAGTCACCCCATTGGAAGAATAGCCGGCTATGGAGCACGAGTTGGATGCTAGCGAGCAAAATGACACTTGGGATCGTGTGCCTCAACCTGCTCATAGGAAGGTGCTTGGTGTCAAATGGGTCTTCAAGACCAAATATCACAATGATGGTACTTTGGATAAGCACAAGGCATGGCTCGTAGCAAAGGGTTCCGCATAGCGGCCAAGGTTGGATTTCCATGATACCTTTGTACCTACAGCTCGTATGGCTACTATTAGAGCCGTCCTTGCCTTAGCTAGCCATAGGAGATGGCCGGTTTATCAGCTTGATGTGAAGTCTGCCTTCCTCAATGGTGATTTGAAGGAGGAAATCTATGTTGTAGCCTCTTGGCTTTTTCTCATTAGATGGACAAATATATAGGTTGAAGAAGGCCCTCTATGGCCTCAAACAAGCTCCACATGCTTGGAACAAGAAGGTAGACTCGTTTCTCCAGCAAAGATTGGGGTATTGGCGCTCCATGGCCGATCCACAGCTTTATGTCCACATTTTAGAAGGGGCACATGCTTTGTTTGTGCTCTATGTGGATGATTTGATTTTGATAGGTTATCATGTACAAATGGTCAAGGCAACCAAGGCAGCACTATATGAGAAGTTTGAGATGAGGGACATGGAACTTCTCCATTTCTTCTTTGGGCATGACATCTATCAGACTCCATTGGGCATCTTCATCTCATAGGAGCGGTATGTGCAGAAGCTCTTGACTACGTTTGAGGTGGACGGATGCAAGTCCCTATTGACTCCTATGGATCCGAATTGGAAGGCCACAACCCATGTTGATTGACCTTTGGCAGATGCTACCCATTACACACAACTTATTGGGTCCCTGATTTGGCTTCTCAACACATCTTGATTTGTGTTACTCTCTAGTTTTGTTGGCCGAGTTCATGATTGAACCTAAATATGTACATTGGCAGGCTGCTTTGAGGATTTTGTGGTTCTTGAAGGGGACCGGCAATCTAGGGATCTTGTATCCAATAGGCATAGATGGTTCAAATCTTGTGCTTATATGTTGGAGTGATTCAGATTAGGTTGGCAATGTG
Organism: Lygodium microphyllum; assembly: GCF_053477565.2. NCBI lineage: Eukaryota > Viridiplantae > Streptophyta > Polypodiopsida > Schizaeales > Lygodiaceae > Lygodium > Lygodium microphyllum. Next base: position 89,692,032 of record NC_141153.1, on the reverse strand, counting down.
AACCACAGGAGATCCACGATAGGTTATTGCTTTACCTTGGGTGTAGGTGTTGTTCCATGGAGTAGTAAGAAGCAATCCGTGGTTGCCTTATCTTCAACTAAGGCGGGGTATCGAGCGGCATCTTCTACCACATGTGAGACAACGTGGCTTCGGCGGTTGTTGGAGGAGCTTGGTTGCTACCCAACAAGTCCTACTACACCTCATTGTGACAATGAAAGTTGTATTGCCTTGGCCCGGAACCCAATATGTCATGCTAGGACAAAACACATTGAGGTATAGTACCATTTCATTCGGGAGAAGCCTCTAGATGAGACTATCGATGTGGTTTATTGCAAGACAAAGGACAACCTAGTAGATTTGTTTACGAAGGTGCTTCCCTTGGCTTTACTTCGTCAGCATTCCAGACCCCTCAACCTCATGTTGTGTCTAAGATCTGAGAGGGGGTGTTAGAGATATGGTCATTTGGTCATCCCCTGGATAGGTATGTGTCTTGCAGCAGTTTGATCAGCCTGTACAGTCGTTGCATTTACTGCAGGATGCCACATTAGCAATCAAGTAGTTGGCCACATCAGCAGTCGGCCACAGGTTGCCACGTGTTAGCAATCAGAGTTTTTTCTTGTAGTTGGTCAAATTTGGCACACGTCAGCCAGATTTAGCAGGCGGACTGCTATTTTTGCTGCTCCCTATTTTCTGCTATATTTAGCAGATTTCCAGCACACTTTTGCAGATCATTGGCAGCCTCACAAGGTGGCACATTTGGAAGGCATGTTGTCAGATGATCTTTTGCACAGAGTGCCTATGAGTATCGACCTTGGCCGACTTTCATCATCCACTCCCTCTATGGCCATTGGGACTAGGTGCAGGGCGATTCTCTAGCGGACAAGGAGCTCCCTCATCATTTTCTGCTCACTTGGGGCAGCCATGACCTATTCTTCATGATGCAGGTGGGTAGTCCTAGAAAATTAATTTAATAAGTTTGATAATGCTAGAAAATGAGATTAGGAGGTTGCCTCTTGGCAACTTGTTCATGCAAGTCTGTTCCACCCATTGTTAGAGAGAAGGAGGCTACGAGAGACCAAGAAGATGTTGCTGATATAATTTGCAGCCGCAAGGGATCAATTTTATAGTAGCCGACGGCAGTTTGGAGCCTCTAGATACAAGTGATAGTAGCCCAAAGTCCTTTTGGTGCAAGTGATAGCATAGAAGAGGGGGAAACAGCCTCTTTGGTGGTCCTAAGTTGTAGGTGATAGCTTCTATGGTTGTTTGAGCAGAGTAGTAGTATTTTTTCAGCCTTTCTCACGATAAAACTCTGAAATTTCTCTCTCTATAGTATTCTCTCTCATCCTACAGCCATCTCTCAAAGTTATCTCAGCAAAATCTAGCCGTTTGAGGCATCGGAGGTGGAGATATTGGAAAATCTCTATTGTTGTAAACCCTAATTTATAGCAAAAATTAAGGTTTGACAGCCACCTTGGGATACGTACTCAAAATTGAGGGCCTAGGATTTGAATTTCAGCAGTTGAAATTTAAAAATTTCAAGGAGATTTAAGAGGCCAGCTAGCTTGTATCAGATATGGGGCTTAATTTTGTTTGGATAATCCCCTTTTTTACCTCCGTGTATAGTACACGTACATTATTTAGTTATACATGTGAATGCACCCTTACGTGCCCTAAGTATAAATATATTTTATTCTTTGTGTACCAACACATTGTTGGTACACCTAAATCTAATCGTCCTTTCACACTCTTTCTCTCTGTGTCACTTTCACTCCTCGAACTGCTACTCACATCTCTAGCTGAGCTCCAACAACTGATATCAGAGCACAGGTTGTGCGCGCTTCTCGAGACCACAGGCATAAGCTGTTAGTTGCAAGATTGATAGGCGACAGTCAGCTCGCGAACAGGTCAAGCAGAAGATGAGGCTCACAATGGGTCATGAGCATGTGACATTGCAAAGACAACTTGCAGGCGATCGAGCATGACGTTCAACGGGCAGCATAGTAACGCGATGACCACCTGTAGGCGACTGAGTGTGACATTCAGCGGGCAGCATAGGAACGCGACGACCAATAGGCGTGTGGAGTGCAGACGACGTTGTAGTAACCTGCCACCAGCGGCGGCAGAAGGCGCATGGGCACCAAGCGTGACGGAGCGGCGACCAGCACGTGACGAGTCGGCGGGTCAACAGACCCCCCTTGTGGTCAGTATTTCCAAAGAAATCAAAACAAAAAAAATTTCTTTAATTTCAAAGTTTCCTCTTTTGCCTTAACAGGGGTTCGCACGTGGAAGCACAGTTTTCGAATTTGTGCAAATCTAGCCCATAAAATTTGGGGGTTTTTCCAGATTTGATCTCATCTAGGCCTGGCAGTGACATTCGTGTCAGAAATTGCTGACATTGTGCGTGTTGACCTCAGTCAAATTGGGGATTTTGCCAAATTTGTTAGATTTTTGCTCTTTCGAGTAAAATTTTCTGACATTGGACTCCGAAAAATTGGGGCTTTTCATATTTTGATGAAATTTTACTCAGCTGGGACAAAGTGGCTGACATTTATGCATTGTTGGACCCGGAATTTTGGGATTTTGTGCAGAATTTGGTAAATTTCTGCAGTATTTGCCCGTGTGGTGGCTGGTTTATGTATAAACAGCAGAGACTTATTACTGTTTGAGAAAGAACATCAGTGTATTTTACTAGTTCAGCTTTTGCTTTTGCAGTTCAATGCATTTACTCTTGTGTTCGTGATAAAAATAGCTGCAACTTCTTCCAGTTTAGACATCAAGAGTTTGATGGAAATCAAACGGTTTGATGGTCATGGCTTTGACCTTTGGAAAGACCGTATGTAGGGCATATTGTTCTTAAAGGATTGTGAGGATGCTTTGCAGGAAGATAAACCCACACAAATGCCTGATGCAGATTGGGCCAGAGTTAACAAAAAGGCTGTGGCTTACATAAAGATGGGTGTCACTGATGAACATTAAAGGTTTAGCTACATGTTATGCAATATGAGAGAAGCTGAAAACTACCTATGAGATCACCACACCTGTTAATCAGGTGCATTTAATGCGCAAGTTGGTAAATATGCAACTGGATGAGTCAAAGCTTGCAGCTGAGCACTTGAGTGCATTTACTGGCATTTTAAATCAGCTCAAGGATGCAGATTTGGATTTTGATGATAAGTTGAGGGTGATTTTTTTGATCATGACACAGCCTGATTCTTGGGAGACCTTGGTGGTTTCTCTCAGCAATAACCCCAATCTCTCATATGATGGTGTGAGAGGTTCAATCTTGAATGAATAAATTAGACTTATGTCTAGTGGAGAAGGCAGCAACTCAGCTTATATTGTAAGAGGCAGGGCTGAAAAGAAAAATGCAAATGCTGGACAAAGAAACAGAAGCAAGAGCAAAGGAAAGGAAAAGAGTGACATTACTTTCTATCAGTGTGGTTGAAAGGGCCACAAGAAGCCTGATTGCAGAACTACAAGAAGGAACAAGAGAGAAAGAAAAATGCAGAAGACAAAAAGAAGAAAGAGGATAAGACAGATGCATCTGAGGCAGCCAAAGGCAAGGAAAAGGCCAATGTGGCCTCCAGTGTAGTCCTAGAGGAGCTTTCGGATACAGAGGTTGATTTATTATGTGCAGTTGATTATGATGCCCTTGTATGTTACATGCAAGATATGCAAATTACCAAGACTAATGTGATTGATGCACTTTTGTCAGTTAATGATGGTGTCACTCAGACTTGGATTGTAGACTCTAGTGCCTCTTTCCATGTAACTCCTTGCTTGGAGTGTTTTGCTATGTTCAATGCAGGGAGTTATGGAAAAGTGTACCTTGGAAATAACCATGCTTGCAGCATTGATGGGATTGACACTGTACACTTGTCTTTAGTAATGGGCAAGAGCTTGTGTTGAAAGATGTTAGATATGTGCCTGGCATAAAAAAGAGTTTACTATCCGTTGGTTAGCTTGACTTGGATGGTTATACTACATTGTTTGGTGGTGGTTTGTGGAAATTGAAAAAGGGTTCCATGCTGATTGCAAAGGGAACCAAGAATGGCACTTTGTATTGTTTGCACTGTAAAGCTTTGAATGGCAAGTTTCTTGTAGTTGCTGAAATTGGTTGTCATTTGGAGTTGTGGCATAAGAGATTAGGCCATATGAGCTAGAAAGAACTTGATGCCCTTACCTCTTTGAAGAGGGTTGATGGAAAAGGCTCTAAACTTGACTTTTGTAATGAGTGTTAGTTTGGAAAGCAAATGAAAAATTCTTTTTACTTTGGTACCTCTCGTAAGTCAAATGTCTTGGACTTAGTGTATTCTGATGTATGTAGTATGCCCGTGAAATCGTTGGGTGGTGCTGTATATTTTGTTTCTTTCATTGATGATTGTTCCAGGAAGATTTGGGTTTATCTGTTGAAAAAGAAAAGCTTTAAAACTTTTCATGCATTTGTGACTACTCAGAAAGGTGGAAAGCTGAAATGCTTGAGAACTAATAATGGGGATGAGTTCACATCTTTTGAATTCAAGTTCTTTTGTGACTTGGATGGAATTAAGAGGGAGCTTACAGCTCCTTACAACCCTTCTTCAAATGGGGTGGCTAAAAGATATAATAGGACATTATGTGAAAGAGTGCGGTGCACGCTGTCCATTGCTAATCTGCCTCATGAATTTTGGGGAGAGGCACTTAAAACCATGGTTCACATTTACAACTGCTCTCCAAACAGGTCCTTAAATAATGGCATCCGTGAGGAGGTTTGGTCTGGCAAATTGGCCTCATATGACCATTTACGCATATTTGGTTGTGATGCTTTTGTGCATGTTAGAGATGAGCTGAGGAACAAACTTGACCCAAAATCCACCAAAGGCATTTTCATGGGCTATGGTGATGAGAGTAAATTTGGCTACAGAGTGTGGTTACCTTAGTCCAAGAAAATTATTGGCAGCCATAATGTTGTGTTTAATGAGGCAAAATTGCTGAAAGGTATTTTAGCCTCTAATGAAGATATGAAAAAGGTCAAATTTCAGGGTAGGGTGCACTTAGTTTGTAGGGTTACTGTGATGCCGACATGGTAGGTGACTTGGACACTCGTAGGTCCACTAGCGGGTATGTCTTTACAGTGTTGCTGGTGGGGCCGTTTCTTAGTGTTCTATGTTACAGAACATCGTAGCACTGAGTACTACTAAAGCTGAATACATATCAGCTACTGAAGCTTCTAAGAAAGCTATATGGTCGAGTAGACTTGCAAAGGATCTTGGCATGTCTATTGGTAGTGTAGTGTTGGGATGTGATAGTGAGAGTGTTGTGTATCTGGCTAGGAATGCCATGTATCATTCACGCACAAAGCTTATAGATGTGCGATATCACTTTATCAGATAGATTCTGGAAGATGGTCTAATCACATTGACTAAGATCAAAATGCAGGACAACCCTACAGATGTTCTCACTAAAAGTCTTAGTAAAGCTTAGCATGAGAATTGCATACGACTAGTGGAAGTTGGTTAGAGTTTCACTTCGGACCTTTAAGTGGAAGGTTGTTGGGATAAAGGCCATTTTTCACCTCCGTGTATAGTATACCTACATTATTTAGTTGTACATGTGAATGCACCCTTATGTGCCCTAAGTATAAATACATTTTATTCTTTGTGTACCAACACACTCCTCGAACTGCTGCTCACTTCTCTAGCTGAGCTCCAACAAATTTGTCTTTCAAGAAGCAGGGCGGAGGCTAATTCCCAAGCAAACCAAGGGGTTGATTGGTTTGAAGGCTTTCTGGTCAGTTTTGATAGCAGGAGGCACTTGGATTAGTGGAGGAGATCAGAGAATCTCAATTATACTCCATCTATTTGCAACAGAAGTTAAAGGAGTATTGCAAGGGGTGCTAGTTTTGGGGCCAACGAGCTCTCCATTGTCCAAGAATTAAGAGGTAAAATGTGTATGTTCAATTTATGTGAATTTTATGCTAGATGTGATTGTTGATTAATCAAGTTATTACCACTATCTTCGAGGAGAAAGGTTGGTTTCAGTGGCCCTACTAATCTTTTAAGGTGTTTAGATTGTTGATGTCTTCTCCAACAATCCAATAGTCCACCTCGGGAAGACTTGTTGCAATCTTCATCTAAAAACTGATGTATGTGTGGATTGGAGCATAGACATTGAGGTCCCCAAGACACGAGACCCCAAGTCAAGTCTAATCCATAGGGCTTCGCTTGCTACCATCTTCCCATGGTCTCATACACAAGTTGTCAAACTTAGGCCAATAGAGGTACATGCTCCACCTTGTTGTGGGCTTCAACAAGAAAAGTGTATGACCTGCTCGGGAATATCTTCCCACCCTACTATTTGAGCTTATGCTTTGGGAGAAGTAAGATGTCAACTTGTCCACTAAGAGCTAGTTTTAGCTCTTGTGTCACTATTAGCTTCCTCAAACTATGCACCCCACTATTGTGGAGGCAGTTCACGTTCCAAGATGCTAGGTGCATACTCATGGGACAAGCTAGTGTTTGCCAATATCCTAATACAGAAACATAAACAAAAACTGTATGACAAAGCACAGATTGATAAAGGAACACAGTTAGGGTAAGGGTAACTTAGAGACAATGAACACAGTGAATAAATGAAGTGATATAACTACTGAATAATACGATGCTCATACAACAAACACACTATGCAGTGAATGAATACTGAACCTTGAACTCCTGTATCTCAAGGATCAGGGTAGGGGTAATGAGCTGGAGAGTATGTTGTACTCCGAATGGATCCCGAATCGCAGCAAGGCAGCCTCCGGATGTCGAACACTAGCAAACGCAGCAATGGGATGCTAGATTTGATGCAGACAGTAGTGAGGAGAGAGAAAGACTAAAAACGTAGGCAGCAGGTGAGAGAAAGACTAAAAACGCAGGCAAGACAGTTTGCAGGAGAGAGAAAGACTAAAAACTTAGGCAACAGGTGAGAGAAAGACTAAAAACGCAAGTAGGACAGCCTACAGGAGAGAGAAAGACTGAAAACGTAGGCAGCAAGACTGTGATGACGTAGCAGGCTGTACGGCAGCAGGTCTGCACAGGAATAGTAGTCGCCTGACTGAAATCAGCTTCAAATTGCGTTAAGAGGGCTTGAAATTAGGCGCCAATTGATGGAGATAGCGATGGACAGCTTCGCCTGAGATGTCCTCCGCGAACGGGGTGTGGGCAACAAGTTGAAACACCTGAAATCTGCAAAAACGAGATTGAGGGAAGAGTGGAGGGCTGGCTGCCAATTTATAGAAAATTAGGATTCGAGAGAGCAGGCTGAGCTAGGCACTATTCGCCTAGAGTTCGTGCCTTCATCAGATAATTTTGTAGACATTTTGACCAAAGCGGTCATCCGGCCGGTTCTTCAGTATCTTCTACCAAGGATCGGCTTGGGTACACTCTCCCCTACTTCTTCAGCTTGACGGGGAGAGCGTGCTTCCCTCTTGCTTTCCCTTCCAGTTTGAGAGGGGGCAGCTTCTACTCTTGATAGTGACAGTGATGATGCTTACATTTTTTAGACATTACATTCATTTATTCTTTTGTATTGCATTATAGACATTTGTAACTTCATCCGCACTGTCAGGATGACATGATTGTAAAAGGGCACTTGGACAAGTGAACAATTCCCCTGTGAGGGCACTGTCCACCAAGTGGCACTATTGCATAACATATTGCATGAGCATGTCATCTTGCATCTCCCTTTGCATTACCCCATGCATTGGCATTCTGTTCATGTAAACATGCACCTGCGCGCATTTATCTCTCTTCAGTCTTTTGGAGTGGTCAACTCTAGGATCCACCATATTCGTGGTATAACACATGGCAATTCTCCTAAAAGGCAGTTTTCCTACCCTTGCTTTGCTTGTCTTGCTAAGCCCACCATCATCTTTTTTGCCTCTACATATATTCACCACATGATTGGCACACACACACACACATTTATAATCGTTAAGCACTTATCCTAGTCAGTGCGAGGGATTGGCTTGCTAGTTTTGTGAATGACTTGGGTTTAAAACTCTCTTTATCCTTTCCTATCTGTCACTTAATCGGCCGCTTTCCCTATATTCCTTATGTATTTTTAAAACACTTAAAAAAAAAAACCAAAATACAACCAACACAGTCCATTGTTGTATCCATCCGCCTTTGTAGGCCTTGGTAGGCCCTTGGGCAGCCGACGTGCATCCTTGGTCCGATGCCCTGGCCTCTCTGGGGTGATCACTTGGGCTCCCTTGGTAAGATAACCATCATCTCTGTAGTCTTGGTAGGCCACTGGGCAGCCAACGCGTACCCTTTGTCCGATGCCCTTGCTACTTTGAGGTAGGATGCCTTGGGGTAAATCAAAATTTAGGTTGGCCTACTTTTCTAGCTCTATTTTGGGATTGAGAGGGGGTGTTGTGCTAAGAAATGCACGTAGTTACTTAAACAACCCCAAAACATGCTTATTTTAGGCTTATTTTAGCCAAAACCCTAAAATGGGGAGCGGATCGAGAGAGTTAAGTGGGAGAGTATCCAGAATTCTAATTTTCTATAAATTGGCAGCCAACGCTCCACTCTTCCCTCAATCTCGTTTTTGCAGATTTCAAGTGCTTCAACTTGCTGCCCACACCCCGTTCGCGGAGGACATCTCAGCTGAAGCTGTCCATTGCTGTCTCCATCAGTTGGCGCCTGATTTCGAGCCCTCTTCACGCAGTTTGGAGCTGATTTCAGGTAGGCGACTGCTATTTCTGTGCAGACCTGCTGCTGTATAGCCTGCCACGTCATCACAGTCCTGTTGCCTACGTTTTTAGTCTTTCTCTCTCCTGCAGGCTGTCCTGCCTGCTTTTTTAGTTTTTCTCTCATCTGTTGCCTACGTTTTTAGTCTTTCTCTCTCTTGCAGGCTGTCCTGCTTGCGTTTTTAGTATTTCTCTCCTCACTGCTGTCTACATCAGATCCAACTTCTCACTGTTGTGTTTGCTGTTGTTCGACATCCGAAGGTTGCCTTGTTGCGATTCGGGATCCATTCGGAGTACGACACACTCTCCAACTCATTACTCCTGCCCTGATTTTTGAGATACAGGAGTTCGAGGTTCAGTATTCATTCACTGCATAGTGTGTTTGTTGCATGAGCTTCGTATTATTCAGTAGTTATATCACTTTATTTATTCATTGTGTTCAGTGTCTCTGAGTTACCTAACCCTAATTGTGTTCTTTTATTAGTTTGTGCTTTGTCGTACGGTTTCTGTTTATGTTTCTGTGTTAGGATATTTCTTAACACGTCAAAAGATGACGTACCAGCGAGACAGTAGGGTTTGCGGGGAGGAACACGAGTGAACTCAGCAAACATGGAGAAGAGAAGAGAAGAGAGAAGAAACTCTGATGAATGGAATGATGAAGACTTGAATCATGGAGTGAATGTGATACAAGGGAATAACGGTACTGTAGCACAAGGAAGATGATGAAGACAGCCACGAACCACGAACTGCAATGTCCTCCTGAAGGGGTGTAAGGGTAGTGGAGAGGCTGGAGAGAAGAGGTGACGGACTGAATGAATAAGCCTTAAGGAATGAATGAGAGAGTGGTCTATAAATAGACATAGTCGGTCTAGGATGGCGTCCCTTTTTGGGGCTGCAAACCCTAAACAAACCCTAAATGCAAAATGCAGAAACGCAAAAACGTAAATTGCCCAAAAAGGGGAACAAGAAAAGAGTGAGGTGGAGATGCAATGCTACATGCCAAAGAATGCTCGTGCAGCAAGTACCACTTGGAGAGTGTCCCTCGTGGGAAAATTGTTCACTTGCCCAAGCGCCCTAGTACAAAGATGATAAAAACATGCAATACATAGGAGGAATGTTGGACTTTGTGTGGTGCCGAGAACCATAAGGATATGCCTGTACTCCATCTCGGGAGTTGGCTCCATGCTGACCAAGTAACCAAGGCAAGCAGAGAAGAGGAGCAAGATGTAGAGGATCCCTAAGATCCAAGATTTCCACCGGAAAGGGAACCTGCAATAAAGGACAGTAGACATAGTGAACTGGAGAACTTGAAACTCAACCTTTGGAGAGAAGCCACTAGCTCCATGCATCCATGCTGGAAGAAATATAAAGGTCTCGTCATCAAGTCGCGGCTGAACCTCCGAGGTCCCGATCTAGGTGGTACTTGAAGATCCTGGGTATTAGTAGAAGAGATGATTGGTCGAAGACAGCCACCCCAAGAAAGTGGAGGATGGGTGAAGAACTTCATGTGAAGTAGGTTTTCCCTCTGAGGTGGGAGGTGGAGGGCCCCCCGCTGAAGTCGAAGAAGTAGATGCCCCCTTCGAGGGCAAAGAAATAACATCCCCCTCTGAAGTAGATAGGGAATCCAAAAACTCAATCACGGACTACGAAATGTCTAATGACGAAGGAGTGCCGCCGGTTGTGCTGAAGAAGGTATTTGGGGTGCCAAAGAGCTCCCAAAGGTAGCCTCTTGAACCTGAGTAGTTGAGGGTGGGGAAGGGTGGGGCTCAGAATGAGCAAGAGCTAGGCAACAGTCGCTGTCTCTCAGTGGAGCAGGCTGGGTAGCCGAAGAAGAGAAAGGAGTTGAGCAGCCACTGTCTCTTGAAGGAGCAGACTGACGAGGAGACGATATCAAACAATCACTGTGTTAGAGAGTGAACTAGAGAGAGAGAGAGGAGAGAGAAGACTGCAGAAGAGAGAGAAAGGCTGCAGGAAGAGAGAGAAGAAGAGTGACGAGGAGAGAGAAAGACTAGATTTGAAGAGAGAAAGACAGGAAAGAGAGAGAAGCCATGGAAGCTGTGAGCAAGATGGGACCATAAAAAGACTTGAGCTGACTAACATGGAAGACATTGTGAATCTTTGTGGAAGAGAGAAGCTCTAATCTGTATGCCAAGTCTCCAATTCGCTTAAGAATCCGGTAAGGGCCATAAAACTTGTGGGCAAGCTTATTACTAGATCCATCTTTTAATGTAGAGTACCTGGACTTGGGCACCTTCAGTAAGACCAACCCTTCTTCTTGAAACTCTAAAGACCGCCTCTTCTCATCAGCATACATCTTCATTTGGTCTTGAGCTTTCCTAAGATTCATCTTGCATGGCTGAAGAAGGGTTTGCATTCTTTCTAACTCTTCCTTCCCATGAGGATTGATCCTTTCATTAAAGATGATTGTGGGTAAGGGCACATTGTAACTATACAAAGTCTCAAAGGGTGAAACTCTAATACTAGCGTGGGTAGAATTGTTATAAGCAAACTCAGCCAAGTGTAACCAAGAATCCCATGAGGTTTGGACATCATAGCAGAAATGGCGAAGATAAGTCTCCAACCATTTATTGACTCTTTCTGTCTGTCCATCAGTTTGTGGATGATAGGCCGTAGATGGAGCCAATTTAGTGCCCATAGATGTAAATACCGCCTGGCAAAAGTTTCTTATAAACTTTGAGTCTCTATCATGAACAATCATCTGCGGTAATCCATGTAGTCTAAAAATCAGCTCCATAAACTGACTGGTCACTTGAGAGACAGTAAACTGAATCTTGGTTGGAATAAAATGGGTTGCCTTGGTGAGTCTATCTACTACCACATATATACTATTCCATCCCTTCTTGGTAGTAGGCAAGCTAGCAATGAAATCTATAGTAATATGAGTCCATTTACCTGTAGGAATAGGTAATGGCTGTAACAAATCTCCTGGCTTATGGGTGCTGTCCTTATTCTGTTGACAAGGCATACACTTCATAACAAAGTCCTTGACATCTTTCCACAGTCCTTTCCAACAGAAACTTTTGCTGATCCTGTCATAGGTCTTGAAAACTCCTAAATATCCAGCTAAAGGCGAAGAATGTAGTTCCTCCATAATTTTCCGTGTAAAAGAAGAGGTAGAAGGAATAATAATCTTGCATTTCAACCAAATAAGGCCATTTTTAAACTGATAATGCGAGTTTTCTTCCATAAGACCTTGCTGTAATTTCTGAAAAATATGGCTGAATTCTTCATCCAGAAGATAAGCCTCCTGTAATTCTTCAATCCAATCATTATGCAATTTAGTCATAGCTGAAACTTTGCAAGCCCACATACGAGAAAGAGAATCAGCCACTATATTGTCTTTGCCCCTTGTATGAGTGATGACTTAATCATAATTTTGTAGTGTAGCAACCCACCGACGCTGCTTAGGAGTAAGATTGGACTGAGTAAGGAAATACTTAAGAACCCTGTGATCACTGTGTACTCTGAATCGGCTGCCATACAAGTAATGGTGCCACTTCTTAATTGCATGCAAGATAGCTAACATCTCCTGGTCATAAACATTCATGGCCATTTCTTTATCTGTAAGCTTACGGCTCTTAAAGGCAATCTCTCCTTGCTCCTGTAACAAAACAGCCCCAATGCCATGGCCACTAGCATCACATTGTATGGTAAATTCTTTGGAAAAGTTCGGGCATACTAAGATAGGAGCAGAGGTAAGGAGTCCCTTTAATTGGTTGAAGCTACTACAAGAGCATCCCAAAAGAAAGCCTCCTTCTTCAACCTATTAGTCAAAGGAGCTGTAATGGCCGCATAATGCTTGATGAATCGGCGATAGAATGAAGATAAACCAAGGAATCCTCTAAGAGAAGTAGTAGTAGTAGGTGTTGGCCAATCTTTTATACATTGCACCTTCTTCGGATCAGCCTGTATTCCTTTTTCACTGACAATATGTCCCAAGTATTCCACTTCAGTTTGCATGAAAGAACACTTCTTCTCCTTAGCAAAAAGCCTATGATGTCTCAAAACATCAAAACCCTCCTCATATGTGCCAAGTGATCCTGTAAAGTCTTACTGTAGATCAGAATGTCATCAAAGAACACGAAGACAAACTGAAAGAGGAAAGGCTTTAAAATCTTATTCATCAGGCTTTGGAAGGTAGCTGGAGCATTTGTAAGCCCAAATGGCATCACTAAGAAATGATAGAGCCCCCGATCAGTCCTGAAAGCAGTCTTGACTTTGTCACCCTCTCGCATGCGAATCTGATGATACCTGGACCTCAAATCAATCTTCGTAAAGAATCGAGCCCCCTTGAGCTTATCAAGCAAATCATCAATCCTGGGTATTCTTGTTCTTCACTGTGATCTTATTAAGATCCCTGTAGTCAATACACATTCTGAAAGATCCATCTTTCTTTTTGACTAACAGAACTGGAGATGCATAAGGTGAAGAACTTGGTTCAATGAATCCCATCTCAAGAAGTTCCTTGATTTGCTTGGCTACTTCCTCTCGTTCATACTTTGATAATCTATAAGGTGGCTTATTGATTGTCTTTGAGTTGGGCTCCAAATCAATGGGGTGATTTACTCCTCTCTTGGGAGGCAATGAAGTAGACGCCTCAAACAAATTCCTATACTCCTCAAGAAGAGCTGTCAAGGCTGGATGGTTTGTTGAATTATTGGGCTGGTCTTGCATCTCTTTATTCAAATGCAAAACAAATATTGGTGAGTGCCTCTTGTACTCCCTTTTGAGTTGTTGAATGGTAATAAGCTGAAAATCTGATCTACTAGGAATTCCCTGTAAATGGATAAGCTGTCCATTGAAGATAAACTCCATATACAACTGTGAGAAATCCATAGTAATCCTGCCTGTAAATGGATAAGCTGTCCATTGAATATAAACTCCATATACAACTGTGAGAAATCCATAGTGATCCTGCTTGTAAATGGATAAGCTGTCGATAAACTCCATATACAATTGTGAGAAATCCATAGTGATTCTGCCTAATATCATCAACCAATCACAACCGAGTACAATGTCTATATGCCCCATTTCCAAAGTGATCAGGTTTACTTTTGCTTCAAAATTTTCATCCAGCTGTAAAGAAACATGTGGGCATATTTGTGTGCTGATTTCCTCTTCACCATTGGCCACTTGAACTCTAACGGGCTGCTGTAAATCTGTGGGAATACAATTCAGCTTGTCCATGATGGACTTATTCACAAAACTATGAGTACTGCCACTGTCTATCAGAATGAACACTGGCTTTCCACAAATGTTTCCCTTCATACGGAGTGTATTAGGATTCTTAGATCCTGTCCAAGCATCCATGGAAATAGAACAATTAGTGGCAGCAAGTGGCTCATGACAAGTCCCACCCGGATCAAAAGGAACATTTTCACTTGGATCAAAAGGAAAAGAGTCGGCTGGATCATAGAAATACTCTTATCCAACTTCTTCCTCAAGATCTTCATTTTCAGCATTAAGTGCAATTGCATTAGCTTCATCCATCTCATCTTCAAAATCCTCAAAGACTAACATACTCTAAAGCTTGGGTTTGACATTTTTGTATACACACTTTGAGGCATGATCAGGTGTATACTTTTCCCCACACTTGAAACATAATCTTTCTTTGTAAAGATCCATAGGAATAGACTGAGGATTCATGTTGGTTGAAATGGATTTAGGCTTGCTGTCCCCTTGTTTGAAGTCAACTCTAGGACTGTTTGCTGTCTTGAAATTACTTTGAGGTTTAGAAGCATTGAATGGTGGATAAGTTGGTACCCGTAAGCTCCCATTTGGCACATGATTGCTGCCTTAAGTGTTACCAACTTGCCCCTGTTGAAAAACAGTCCTTGGCTGTCCAAAACCAGGCTGAAATGAAGATTCTCTTTTATATTTTCTTCCATAGCGCTCCGCAAGCTCAATAGCCTTAAAGAGGGAAGTAGGGTTTTGTGCCATGACATTAGCTGATAAAGATGGCTCTAAACTATACATGTACTTGTGGAGCTTAGCCTCATCACCGATGCTTTCTACATACATGGTTAGGTTGAGAAATTGGTTAGTGTACTCTCTTACACTTAGGCCTCTTTGTTCCAAACCATACAATCTCCATGCCAATTTCTTTTTTTCAAGAGGGGAGACAAATACTTTAGCCATAAGTGCCTTGAAAGCTTCCCAATTCTCTACAAGTATGTTTTCTTTTTTTATATACCTCCACCAAGTATGGGCAAATCCCTCCAAATGCAAGGAAGCAAAATGAATCTTCATGTCATCAGTTTTAGGGAATATGTCAAAGTAGGATTCCATCTTAGAGGTCCACTTCTCTAAATCAGATGGTGAAGATGATTGACCATTAAATTTGGCTAGAACAATCTTGTCCTTTAGCTCTCTTTCATGGAATGGTTGCTGTTCCAAAATAGACTGATCATGAGTACTATGTATGGAACCCCCAAATTGAGGTGGAAATCTCCCAATAGGTGGCTGAGAACCACTATATAATCTTCCTGTTTGTAGAGGACTCCTAGGAATTTGAGTATTTAGCCCAAAAGCTTGAGAGTTAGCTCCATTCAAACTGCCCAAATAGTCATCATGCCGTTGCAAAGCCTCACCTACTTCATATTGGCTATTTGGGATGCCTCTTATTCCAATAATCCCATGACCATGACCATTTTGGTTAGATGGCTGAAGTGGGACTGAAGGCTCACTGTTTGAATAAGCTTTCTCCTTAGCTTCTTTAGATCTCATTTGCATTTGCATCCATTGGGAGAATTGTGCCATAATTTGAGTATTAGATTCCACCAACTTATCAATAAAAGCCTTTGTTTGAGTCGTTGAATCTAATAACTTCTCAATGGAAGATTTCGTTTGATCAGTAGACAAAACCATTTGCTCCATTCTTGATAATATGGCCTCATGACGTTCCCTATGTCTTTGTTCATGTACGCACAAGATATTATTGAGTATACTAACTTCCCCTTGTTGTTGAGGCTCTTCAGGGCTCTCTTGAGGTGCATTATCCAACATGGAATCTCTGATTTGCTGAGCATAATCTTCTTGGACTTTATTTTTACACTCTTCGAGATGAGCTATAGCACGCTATAACAGATTTAGGACAGAAAATTCTGCAACTCGATTTCTGAGTCTGAACTGTCCAGGCCTGCACATTGTTTTAACTTATAAGTGCCCTGTTTTGACCCTATAAGGTAAGATAGTAACCCCAAATGGTTACCAAACCCTATAGAAGGTTGAATAGGACCTGTGGGTACCCTGTAGTACCTGCACCTATACTTCAGTAATGAAGGGTGTACCTGTAACAACTTGTAAATGCCCTGTAGTGCCCTGTAAAATCCCTGTTTTACCCTGTTTTGATCCTGAAGATACTTGAGCTTGGAAAGTCTTCAATCTTCAATTCTCCACTCGCTGTACCTGTGTGAGGGATAAAACGGCATGACAAGCTCCCTACACGGGTTCCGAATCACTGGGAGGTGGGCAAAGTTTCCCCCGGGTCAGTTGGTTGCACCCCTTCGGGATCTTTGATAGTGAGGAAGGGTCATCTCTCTTTTGTCTCACTATCTCCCCCGGCATCCACCTTTTTCCTCGGTGGGTATATCAACATGGCAGTAGCTTGCTAATCTAATCAATCAGCATAAAATGCATTTCTGAAATATCCATTTAGCCCCTTTCATGAGATGCAATTGAATAGAATCTTGAAGGTTTGGATAGGGAAAGGGTCTTACCAATGCAATTCAGTGACTCACTGATTGCTAGTACTTACCCTTTTACAAATTTTCAGCTTGGAAAAAAGAATTCAACCAAAACAAGTCAAGGTTATGCATCAAACTTGGCAAATGATATCTATGATGAAGTAATGATTGAATTAAGACTGAAATTCAATGGAATAGGCTGAGATTAATGAGGAATAACACTAATCTCTGATCTATTGATCAATTCAGAGAATTAATTGATCAATAATCTCCCATCAACAAGTGGAAAAGCATTAGTAAGTGGATTATTGAGAGATTTCAGAGATTAAGTAAAAGAAATACCTCAGTTAAGCTTGAAGAAGATGATAGATGTCAGCTCCAATTTCATTGATGGAAGAATTCTTCAAAATCCACCATAAATCCATCATAAAGCTTGAAATATCCATAGAATCAGTCCATACAAGCTCCAATATGATCAAATTCGTAAAGAATCAATGCCCCGGGCTTGCTTGAACACTTGAATACTAAAGATTCAAGCCTCTTGAAGAAAAGCCCCAAAATAATCCTTCAATTTGAGCTCCAATGTCCTCCACGAGCTGAAATCTCTATAATGTCTTCAATTTTGAAGTCTATCCGACTTGCACATAGTACTAGAGAAGCCTTGGAGGTCGGAGAAGTCCAAAATTTGAAGAAATTTGAGCTTCCGGGTCTGTGGCTATGGTTGCCCTGCTGTGTTTTAGGGTTTTGAACAAAGGAGATGAAGATTAGAGTTCCCCTCGAGCTAAAAGTTACTGAAATAGAGCCTGATGAAGTGCTTCAAAGCAAGTAATCAATCTGTAGAAGATCTTGAGCAGATCAGGAAGAGATTGAGAGCAGGAAAATCAACACATTTTTTGGTGCAAATTTCGGGCTTCATGCTGCTCCATCTTCTACATCAACTACCTGACTAGGATACTCAACTTGAAGCTCAGATGATAAGGAATCATTGCTCCATGGTTTGACTGTGAGAAATGATTAGTAGAGAGAGAACTTGGAAGATTTCTTGGCAGCCACCATTGAAGCTTCAACCAAAAGCTTGGAAGAGAGAGAAGAGAAGCTCCCTTTTGAAAAGTAACTGGAGTTTAACCTCAAACTAAGCCCGGTTAACTCTCCTTTACCCTAGTTACCTCCAGTTTTGCATGAAATTTGATGACGACTTGTCACTTTAGCCATCCTCCGCCATATCTGACCTTGGATATCTCCAGATGTAGTCTCTTACTAACTGTAGATGGTCTGCAGCACTCCACTAGTCACTATCTTGTACAATACTTGTCTGAAATTGATTTTGATGAAGGAAAATAGGACTGAAAAATAGAAGGAAAAATGGATCAAAGACCAATGCTCTGATACCACTTGTCAGAGAGTGAACTAGAGAGAGAGAAAGAGGAGAGAGAAGACTGTAGAAGAGAGAGAAAGACTGCAGGAAGAGAGAGAAGAAGAGTGACGAGGAGAGAGAAAGACTAGATTTGGAGAGAGAAAGACAGGAAAGAGAGAGAAGCCATGGAAGCTGTGAGCAAGATGGGAAAGAACAGAAATTGTATTAATGTGTCAAAAAGATGTGAAAAATTACATGTCCTCTCCTTTTATACCAGTGTTAGTGTGACATGGCATAATATCAATATTATTTTTACACTAAGTCATTATTCCCAGTTTCTTACACATTGTCTCTCGATGGAGCGGATTGCAGATCCGTAGGTCGTGGAAGCCACTATACTTGAAAATAAGTGGGAGAAGATTGCCGTTGGCATTGCGACGATCTCCAGGAGGTTGTAGCGCCAATCAATCCTCCATGTGCTCGAAAGGACTTAGTGCGCATTGGATGCATCTTAGTGCCTTGAGCATAGTACTCTGATAGCCGATGCAGAACGATCTCTGTGGCCCAGAAAGGAAAGGTGGCACAAGGAGTGCCTGGTGGAAGACGCATATACTTCGTTGGGTAGGGAGCAAGGGTCGAAGTTAGCAATCTTTGGTGGGATGACCGTTCGTGTTGCAGTAGGAACACCTAGTAGAAGGGCAATCTATTGGGGGAGACGCCATGGTACCGGTGTGCCTTGCTGAAGAAGGAAGAGGTCAACCACCATGAACCACGAACCGCAATGTCCGCCTCAAGGGGTGTGAGGGCAGTGTGAAGCACGAATCGCAATGTTCGCCTCAAGGGGTGGGAGGGTAGTGGAAAGGCTAGAAGTGAGCTGCCAGTGGGAGGAGGATGCGACTAGCAGTAAGAGATTGAAATTTGCAAAAACAAGATTTTGATGCAGCGGAAGAAGAAGGGAAGTGGATGCCGAACCCGCCACCGGTCTTTGCCTTCACTGGAGTGGAGAATCTTTGCCGTTGTTTGAGCAGATCCAACTCTGATACCATGTCAAAAGATGACGTACCAGCGAGATAGTAGGGTTTGCGGGGAGGAACACGGAGTGAACTTGGCAAACATGGAGAAGAGAAGAGAAGAGAGAAGAATGGAATGATGAAGACCTGAGTCATGGAGTGAATGTGATACAAGGGAAAAAGGGTGCTGTAGCACAAGGAAGATGATGAAGACAGCCATGAACCACGAACCACGAAACGCAATGTCCTCCTGAAGGGGTGTGAGGGTAGTGAAGAGAAGAGGTGACTAACTGAATGAATCAGTTGTAAGGAATGAATGAGAGAGTGGCCTATAAATAGGCATAGTCAGTCTAGGATGGCGCCCCTTGTTGGGGCTGCAAACCCTAAACGCAAAACGCAGAAACGAAAAAACGCAAACTGCGGGTGAAGGGTTTCTCAAGAATAGGCATTTGTTCGACATAGAAGAAGCTGATGAAGAAGAGGAACTGTGAGGCATGCACATGCGCTTCGTAGCAAGCCTAGAGGGAAAATTACATCCCCCCATGGTGGACCTAGGGTGGAGAAGGGGGTTGATGGTTGCCCCTTGCACTACTACAAGGGCCTCCGTAAGCTAGGCTAAGAGGCATGACTTAGTGGTCTGGTAGAATTGGGTAGCTTGTGCGAGTGTCCAGTTGATTACATCCATCGGTAATATTTATAGTGGAGAAGCTCTGAAAATAATGCTGAGGTGTGGGATCTTTGCCCCACAATGCCGACGAATGTCCATCATGCATCCCGGCCACTACTGTGCTAGTAATGCTAGTCCTACCTCTCCTAGCCACAGAGAGACATGGTTTGCTACGTAGTCCCTCACAATCTCCTCCACTTGTGTTGGCGTCCATGTCGTAGAGTTAGAAGTATAGAGGAAGAAGCTATACTTCGGCCCATCTAGTGGTGCTAATAAATGCGCCTTAACCGCCCCTCACCTTGTGGACCATAAAGATTCCCACTTCTAGAGGAAGCGAAAACTCTACTTGGTCCACAACTCTCATGTAGGACCAAGGGTCATCGTGGAAGAACTCTTGCGGGATGAGTTGTGCTTGTCTGAGGAAAGTGCAGCGTATTGCCGGGGTGACTGCACTAGTGACTGTGTTGTTTTTTTTTGCCCGAGGGGGGGGGGGAAACGCTGATGAGAAGAGATGGGTGTGTGAGGCTCACCACCTCCTGTGGGAAGAGGCTGGGGGTGGGAAATGGGGGGTGAGAAATTTCTTTTTTTTTGGGGGGGGGGGATTGTGCTGTCAAGAGGTTTGTGGTGGGGGTGGGCTGGGCAGTGAGTGGGTGGTGAGCTGACTCAGGAGGCAGGGGTGGGTGGATGGGATGGTGTGTCGAGTCTTGGGGTGGGGTGACCAGGTGAGAGGGAGGCTGTCTTGGGTGAGGATAGGTGAGTGGGGTAGGGGGGTGTCTGTGTTCCCGCAGACGGGGGTGTGGTGGCTGTTTGGGGACATCGGCAGGTGGTCACCTCCCGTCCTGCCCTCTGTTGCAGGCGTTGTTTGAGAGGCCAACTGAGGTCCATCCTACCTCCTCACCTGCCGTCGCTGCTGAACCCTTGTGAAGCCATCATCAGCTGCATGCGGGGCTCTCACCTGCTGTCGCTGCTGAACCCTTGTGAAGCCATCATCAGCTGCATTGGGGCCATAGGCTGAGATGCCTTTGCCCCAAACTGAGAACATTTAGGGGCTTGATGCCTGAAGCCATGGCATCACAGGCATTGGCGAGGCTGCCCTATCACAATAATCTGCTGTCTAAATGTGTGCCAGCCCACCTCGATCTCTTAGAACTTGGGTATTTTTTGGTGTCTTCCATTGCCGCCCGTACCTTTGGAACACTCGCAGCCATCACTGCATCAACAAATGAGGGGAGGGGCACCCAAAGTCCTCTACCAACTAGCGGTACTCAACTGCCAATCCAGGACAGAGAAGGGTAACTAGGTTGGCCATATTTCACAACATTTCAGGTTGGACCATCTTAGCATCTGTGCATATACCACATGCCACGATCGTATCGACAGTTCTCATTATCTCAGCTTTGCCAGGTGGGATCCTTATTTTGTTGGGCATTCACATTTCTTGTGTTCATTCTTTCCTTTGTCCAAATTCCTCTGCACTCGTGTTTCCATCTGCTAAGGCTTTAGTGAATCCTTGTCAGAAATCACATCTTTTTTTGATGGCAGCTTTTTAAATTCCTGCAAACTCTGTCAGAGCCAACTTGCTCTAAGAGGTAAGCTCATGTTTTTCACACCTTGTCATAAAACCGTCACTTCTAAACGAAAGATACTCACCTAATTTGTTGTCTTCTTCTGTGGTTTCTAAGTTAAAACTTTGGGTGCCATGCTGAATTTACCTTTTCTGTAAGTAACTTGCTCTAAAAGTCAAGCTCCTTTTATTCGCACTTGTCATAAAACCATCATTGCTAAACAAAAAATACCCGATCTTCTATGGTCTCTAGGTGAAGACTTTGGGTTCCATGCTGTCTCCATTACAATTTACTTCTATGTACATCCTGCATCTTTATTGTCTACTTATCTTCCTTGTTGAATGTACTGCTTTGTATTTCTTCATATGTCCATGTGTATTTGCAGCAACATATTATAGGCGTCCTTGAATTTGCTTATTTTCTTTCTAATTGGCAACTTGTTCTGTGGCTCACAGATCAAGGTATGATTGAAGTTTTGAGTACTTCCTTTTCATGATGCTTCACCAATCTCACATCCAAAGGCTGATTTCTCTTTTAAAATTCTACAGGTTATTATAAATCTGGGAATGACACTGCTATAATTCCTGTACTTATTTCCCAGATATGGTTATTTGACTTACATTTCTGCATACTCACTTCCATATTTCTATCCTTGAAGTGGTTCTCACCATCAACTCATTGCATTAAATCCATCACTAATTTATTCTGATTCCTCTTCTTGGCCTTCTGACTGGTTATCTGTCTATGTTAAAAGTTCCATAGCCAATGGAACTCTGTTCCATGGCTTACGGAACTTGGAACACGTCCCATAAGCATCACCATTCCGATTTCCATAGCATGCATGGTGCGATGAAGCTACCTTAGCGTTTATATGGTGAATCCTAAAATTAAATCACTTCTCAATCATACGAGAGTGTTCTGCAATGCTGCGCTGACATAGTTGTATGTTTTGAGCCTTTGTATCATCTTATGCTGAAAGCTTGCCAATGCATCATAGTAATGTGGCGTTCCCAAATATATCTCGTGCCCTTGTTCCGATTTCAAAAAGGAGTCTCACTCCATCTATATGTTCCTGTTCCATGTGACTATGGTTAAAACCCAAGCTGCTTAGTAAACTGGTCAAGAAGAATGGCAAATATCTAATCTGAAACCTTCCCGATTGGCTTTCATGCTATCTTTTTTTGACCTTGAACACCAAATTGGGTCTTTTGCTCAATTGACCTTCATACTAGCTTAAACTGACAATTCATAGAATATTGTAGTGCCAAAGGGTCAATAAAAACTCTCAAACCTTACATTTACCTCAGGATGCAGTCTTAACTTTGGAGCTCTTAGAATTTGTTCAAACACATACAGCTTTTACAAAGAAGTATATTGTCCTCTCAACGTTAATCCAAACCAGTAAACAACCCAATGCTGTCATATCCAGAATAATAATCTTGACATATCAAGAAGTTTTCTTTGCCAGAATTGGCATTTTTTGACAGAATTGGTGTTGCTTATTCTCAGGTTCGCACTGGTTACTTTGAAGGGAGGAATTGTGTTCATTCTTTCATTACTGATGTTCACAATTGGGGAGCCTCTGCTTTAACAATTCATGGACGCACACGTCAGCAGCGATACAGCAAGCTTGCTGATTGGAATTATGTTTATGAAATTGGCTCCCTTGCATCTGATCAGTTGCAAGTTATTGGGAATGGGGACATTTTTTCTTACACAGATTGGAATGACCATTTGAGCAGATCAAAATTGTCAACTTGCATGCTCGCCAGGGGTGTATTAATAAAGGTAAGTCTAGAGGAGCATGCTCAAGGAAAAGTGAAAATAGAACATGGAACCCTTTCACATAGATGGCTTTTGTAGTGTAAGCCATCTTCTGAAGCTAACCTAGAAGTTTTGGGTAGCCTTGGTTGCTTACAGAAATAAAGGAGCAACATCATTGGGACATATCCTCAAATGAGAGATTCAAGATCTTGCAGGACTATGTGCGCTTTGGACTTGAGCATTGGGGATCAGATTCTAAAGGTCCCCCTTTCTCAGTTTTTCTTTTTCGCTCACAAGCTCGATTATGAGAAACGTGTCTTTTCTTTGACTCTTCAAATTTCAACTGGTTTGCTTTTCCGTGTATGTTCCTTTATAACAATGAAGTCTTTAGAGAGAATCCAAGTTAGATGGAAATTGCTAGCATGTGGTCGTGTTATCAGGTTTCACCTATTTGCCGGATGATTGCA
Organism: Lygodium microphyllum; assembly: GCF_053477565.2. Classification (NCBI taxonomy): domain Eukaryota; kingdom Viridiplantae; phylum Streptophyta; class Polypodiopsida; order Schizaeales; family Lygodiaceae; genus Lygodium; species Lygodium microphyllum. The sequence continues at coordinate 89,668,783 of NC_141153.1, read as the reverse complement.
GACCTGTAGATGTATTGTACTGGATTTACTGAAGTGAATAAGAAAGGCATGCTTTATGGCCTTGGTGTTAGCTGTCTGATGAATTACTTTAGTTGCCGAGCTGGGAAGTAGCAATTAAGTTCAGGGTCAATTCCCAGAATGACTTTCAAGGCTTTGTATAACGTTGTCAACAGGAGATTGGTTAAATCATCATATTGGGTTTCTGTATGTTCACGGTTGTAGCAGCATAAGCAAAATCTGGGCACCATGTCTAGGCAGCTAATTTCAAGTTTGAAGAAACTACTATGCAGTGTGCGGCAGCTGCAGTATGGCAGACTTCTGTGGCATGGAGTTGCAGCTTGTGTGATAGAGCATCTCAATCCCATGTTTACTCTCCTTCACATCCACTGAAAGGGAATTGTTTCCAGCAGAAAAAACATTGCGGTTTTGGTATCAGTTTATCACCGTATGGTATGATAGATCCACTCTCAAGTTTAGGGTTGTGATGGCCAGAGTCACAATTTATCTACAGGTGAGAATCATGAATTAATTATGTTCTAGGGAGCTCATTTCTTGATAGGCCTCTTTATGAGGTTAGCCAAAATCAACAAGAGGAAAGCATGAAACAGGTGAATGAACTTTCAGAAAAGGAATAGGTGCTTCTCACGTGTACCAGTTGGTATTCTTGTTCCACGTTCTTGTGTGATTATCATCTTTCAGTGACATCTTGTGTGCGACAGAATATTTCTGTCATTAAAGGTCGTGTGTGTGACATAAAGCATTTTCTGTAGACAAAGATGTCAAGTTTCTTGAAAGAGGAAAATGTAGGAGTGGAGAATGCCCTATCTGAGAATTGGCTCGAGTAGCCATATTCATCCCACATCTATCTTGTTTAGGGTTCACTCAGATAGGCGGTTCAAGTCTTTGGGATACTATCCTGGAGTTTTGTGCCTGACTGATATCCATTACGACTAAAATATCTCATGATTTTTTGGAGCTGCCAACAGTCAGTTGAAACTGCCATATACACAATATGGGGTGGGTTAGTTTACGATGCAAATTGCAGAGATTCTGTCAGATGAATGGCTTAATTGCATTATTAAATTTCCATTTGGGCTTGGTGGATTTACTATGTAGCTGTATTTGCACGCTCTGTTTCCAACTTGACTAGATATTAAGGCATGGTGGAAACAGAGCGTGCAAGTACAGCTACATAATAAATCCACCAAGCCTAAAATTTTCATTTGGGCTTGGTGGATTTAGGAAAAATTTGGTCTTGGTGGATTTAGGAAAAATTTGGGCTTGGTGGATTTACTATGTAGCTGTACTTGCATGCTTTGTTTCCAACTTGACTCAATATTAGGCCTTCTGGATCATTCGGACTGCAAGGAATTACAAACGTGCTGTTCTGTAGATGTTCACTTGGAAGAGATGAGAATAGCTTACTTGGGCGATGAAATGAATATGCTCTTTTTGTTTTTCCTCCTGACTCCTTCAATAGGATTGTGGTTCAATACTTTTATTTTTGACCAGAGCTAGTCAGCAAGTTATCACCTATTCCACGCTGATAGCAGTAACTTTTAACTTCATTTGTTTGCTATGCAAACCTGGATAATCTGTCAGATGGTTCAGAGTTTATTGTTTTACTGCACTCTTGCATTTGCCACAAGACAAAATCGAATGAGGACAAGCTTATTGTGAAGGTGATATGGCAGTTAAGTCCATAAGTGTATAAAAGCCTGACATGCTTCTTGTCAACATAACGCAGTTGCAGGCAAGTTTCAAGTGAACTGCATATTCTGACATATTCTTTTATGCAGGCGTGGAGACAACAAGGCATTTCCTGTTGGAATGGCTAAGCTATATGCATCGCTATATTCCTGTTGGCTTGTTGGAAGTTCTGCCTCAAAGGCTCAATTGGAGGCCTCCACATTATTATGGGCGAAATGAACTTGAAACTCTTATGGCATCTGATAGTGCTGCAGATTGGGTCAGTTTTCTCTTTAGTGCAGTACACATTTGTTCGAGCTGTACAAAATCTATTTGTTCATAGTCAGCAATGCGTTTTTATTGCAGGTTCGAATATCTGAAATGCTGTTGGGACCTGCCCCCAGAAACTTTTCTTTCACTCCACGTCACAAGTCCAATGCATATGATAGGCCTGAAAATGGCTGAGCTTACCTGGCCATCCTTGCAAGCGTGGTGTTTTTCAAATTGCTGCAGCCGACAGACCTTGCCAAGGATAATAATGAACACAAGGATGTGCTCATTATTTAGAGAGGATGCTAAGGGCTAGAAATAGGGCTTTAGCTTGAAAGCCCAATCTTACAGAATGCACTTCATGCTCAGTTTGAGATGTGGTATAATCTGCACTCGATTGTTTTTGTAGTTGGCTGAGGTTGTGAAATCACACCAGGAGGCCTATAAGCTTCACTCATATAAATTCATGTTTGCCAGTGTTTTTTTTTGAATGCAGTGGCTGGTTTGTGGAATGGATTCCTCCAACACTTATCTTAGTAGCTAGCCATCAAAGCCACTATGGCTACTACTTGTGTGACTCTCTTATGCTTTTCCTGTGACTTTTGAAGAGCTTGGTCATGTATTGGCCAAATGAAGGGCCTCATGAGGGATTTCATTTGGTCAGGAGATGGGAGCTCTGCCACCCTACTTATCACCATCCTACTCCATTGTCTACAAGTTAATGTCTATAGGCATTACTTTGCAGCAATGCAGTTGTGCCTAAGACTAGACAACCACATTAAAACATGCTAAGCAATAAGCATTATGCAACCACGTCATCACATGGTAATCAAAAGCATTAAATATGTGATACTTGATGGAGTTTGAAAGAGAGCACCTTTGGGGTCCCAATATAATATGCCACGTAAGTATTGCTAGGACACAGCAAAGATATGCATTGGGTTTAAGTTGATTTGACCTCATAAACTAACCAGAAATAGGAAGTAGAACGGCATATTCTTGAAGGACGCGCCTCCACCAACGCTTACTTGTTGTATATAGTCTTTTGTTGTTGAGTGGCTCTTGGTGTCCCAAAGATCCCAAGAGATGAGATTAACGTTAGGTTCACACTAAGGTGGCAAAAGTTTTAACAATTTTGAGATTTGCCATGGGTGTTCACACTAGTGGCAAAAGTGTATGGTAATATGTCTTTTATTCTTGAAAAGCACCACCAATTACAAAAGTTTGCACATGTTGAATCAAGTTATGGTGTGTGAAGTATTGTGTTTTTGTATTTTTTTTTCGAATGAAAAGTACACACATTAGATAGCATCCCTTGCCTTTTTTCGTCTACTGTTGAGTATGAACCTACTCTAACGCCGGTGAACAAGGTTGTCATCAAGGGGAATGAAACAAGTTTACTTTCAAGATTTTTACGAGAGTGCAAGTCCATTGTGAGAGGCAAAAGCCAAAAGCATGGCGATCATGGCTCTTCTTTTTGTCGTGTAAGACAAAGCTGGTGATGATGACTATTCCTTGATGATATAAGGGAGTAGGGATAGGGGATGGCAAGAATGTTCTCTCTAACCATTGGGTTTGGAAGGCTAGAGAAGGTGATTTAGGTGTAAAAATGCATGTGCTTCCTATAGGTCACAAGCTAGTAGATATGTGTATTAGCACCTCGCATTTTGCCAAAATTTTAGGGGACTATATGCGCAGTCCCTTACCTTTTATTTCTCTTTTTGTGTCCTTGGGTGTTCTTTTGCAAAATGAAGTTATCATTTATGACATGTGATAATGCTACCAACAACCAAATTTAAGTGTGTATATCTTTTTGTAAGTGCTTAACTCCCTGCAATTCAGGAATAGACTTTCTGCAGTTCAGGAACAGTTTTCCTACAATTTAGGAATAGACTTTCTGTAGTTCAGAAACAGTCTTCCAGCACTTTAGGAATGGTCTTCCTACAATTTAAGAATAGTTTTCTGCAGTTCACAAACAGTTTCCTACAGTTCAAGACTAGCTTCCTACAGTTCTTCAAGTAGAGTTTCCAGATAACATAATTGCTATTAATTGTATTCCAGCAATGAAAAAAACATAGTCAATTGAGCATAAATCAAGCTCAAATCAATTCAAAACATTCTATGCTAGTGGCAAAACATCCCAGTAATAACTATATCCATACAAGTATCAATAGATGCATAGAACTTATGTTGATTGTCACTAGACTTTTCCACAGTTTATGACAGGCAACCAGCCTGTTATGACGAGCAGTATACTATTGGAAGTGCAAGGTTGCATGCAAGAGTGGAGTGCATATATATGTATATAAATTAAATAACAACTTGCTCACTTTGCAAGCAATGTTTGTTGTTTGTGAAATTGTGTTGTTACAAGCTTGATGGGCCCATGTCGAATTAGCATAAATAAGTTTATATGAGAATAACTATATTGCACAAAGGCTGGTTTGCTTTGCAAGCAATGGTGATTTTAACATAGAGAACTCAAGAATCTAATGAAATATATTCTCTTAGCTTTTAACTCTTATATAGAGGCTTCCTAAATGTTTATTAAATTTATTTTTTGGACCCTAGACTTTTTTATTCATACTTAGGATAGCTTCTTGATCAAAAGGGAGGAGGGTAAGAGAAAGGGATGGGAGTAATTTAGAGTTTTCACATGCAAGGTTATATTTGGTAGTAAGGCTTAGGGTTTTGGGAGGTGCTAGATATTTTTGTGAGAGAAAATTGAAAGAAAATGATTCATTAACATTTGCAAAAGGCAAAAATGACTTGTGGGACTAAGTGTTACAATCATATGCTTGGTGATACAAAAAAATAATAAATGTAACTTATGAGAAAATCCTTAGTTGGTTCAATTATAAGTGATGAAGCTGTGTACATGGAAGACTACTAATAATATCATGGAGGTACATGGGGCGGCTTAACTATAGTACAAGCAATAATCTCTTGTATCCTCTTATGAATATATTACAAATACGTGGGCCAGGATTAGAGAGAGAGAGAGAGAGAGAGAGAGAGAGAGAGAGAGAGAGAGAGAGAGAGAGAGAGAGAGAGAGAGAGAGAGAGAGAGAGAGAGAGAGAGAGAGAGAGGTTAGTCCAATTAGTGTCATTGGTCTATCTACATAGTATTTCATATTTACTAGGTGTTTGTATATTTGATTAGTCCAATTCAATTAGTGTTATTGGTCCATCTATATTGTAATTAATATTCACTAAATGTTTGTATATTTGGGTATCAAAATCACACACACACACACACACACACACACACACACACTCTCTCTCTCTCTCTCTCTCTCTCTCTCTCTCTCTCTCTCTCTCTCTCTCTCTCTCTCTCTCTCTCTCTCGTTGTTCCTCAATTAGTAATTGCATGTATAATTTAAAAAAAAAACATGATTGGTTTATACATATCAATTACACTTGCTCATTCTCTTCTTGTTCTTCACACTTACTCATGCATACACATACTCTACCTATTCTATATGCACTAACATTTGTATGACATACTAAGCTCATGCTTATAATGCAAGCTTCTCTCTCTTTATTTCTCTCTCTAAATCGACATACTTATTGCTCTTAATGAACAGTAGTTAAACATTTTCCTCTCTTTCTCTCTCTCTTTCACACACCATAGTCATGTACACTACTCTCTCTCTCTCTAACATGTGTAGAACTTATGAAACCTTGAAATCGTAGATGCTTGTGTGTGTGAGTGAAAGAAAATGAGAAAGTGAGTGTGGAGTATATTGTTGCATGTTTGTGCCTTTAAAATGCAAGTTTTTGGTAGATCAAGTCAAAGGAGTAATCTCATCTTTTTGGTTTCAATTGAGCAAGTATCTTGCTACACATGTTTTGTGCCTTCAATTTGTAGTTTTTTTTGCAGATTGAGAGGAATAATGTCATATTTTTTTCTTCAATGATGTCGGTATATACCTCAATATATATACATTGTGTGGACATAAAACCCTCAATATGTGCTCTTGACTAAGCCTTGATATAATCCAATGTTTATTTTGATGCATATATTAAGGCATATATCAATGTTGGCTAGTAGTAGCCATTCATCATCAAAATTTTGTCCATGTATACTTTGGTGTCCTCTTCTTAATAAGCTTTAAAAATTTGTTTCTCCAAGTTGGTTTTATGTCCTCCGTGTGATGCATTGCCAAGCACATCTACTTTGGTTAATTAATGATAACAACTAGACATAATTCCAAATTGGTCTTGCCACATTTTCCCTCTTTTGGTTCTTTACTCTTTAACCTTGAAGTACTCTCTAGCATCATAAGTAAAGGTTGGATAATATTAACAAGCTCAATATCAATATATAGCCTACATATTAGACAACTAAATTTATTCATGTGTCTTATTGCTAGGCATTGAGGCTTGGAAGCTAGGTTGGATGCATATTAGATGTAAAATATGGGATTGATATAAAAATATGAGGTATAACACGCATACATGTCATCAACTATATATCTTATATCTCATCAACATGTTAGACCTCATATTTTTAACATTATTTGATCACGTGTTATACCTCAACATGTAGCCATGTCATCAACACATATATTATGGTAACAATATTAAACAATTATTTAGTTATATTTATTAATTAGTGAGTTTGTATGTTAATGACATCTTAGTTTAAGGGTATCTCAGCTACATCAATTGTCTTAATTACACTATAAAATAAGAGCTAATAAAAAGTAAATTTAAATCATACTTTTTAATAATACTTATTTGAATAATAAAAATAAAAATAAAATGTTATACATAAATAACTAATTGATAACTCAAAAATACATTCACAAGAGAAATATAAGTTGAATAGCTTTCAAAATAGAGACTCAAGTAAGTAGGAAAATGAATAGAAAAGAAAAAGAAAAAATAATTGGTAAAATACAAAAGTCAAAGGGAATATAAGAAAATGAAGTTATAATAGCTCTATTTGTAATGAATTGCTTCCATAAATGAATATGTATAGGCTATTTACCAAAATCGGGAGAAAAATTTGAGTGGTTAAGAGAGATGAAGATATACTAATAGGATGATTTTTCTTTTGAGAAAATGTAATTATACATGAGGCAAGAAATATATATGCATTGTATGATTTGTTTTGAAAATATCACATTATTCTACATTGCTGATAAGCTTATTATTATGTGATTGAAATCTTAGTTAAGTTTATATGTAGACCTAGTGTTATGTTATTATGTAGAGGTAACGACATGTAGATGTAAGTACTTATGTCCTTTTAAAATACATAGACGGGTTTTTGTGATATGCCAATGTAATCAGTGTGGTGTAGAGAATTCTTTAATAACTTTGTATTAAACAATGCTAGATTTTGTGTAAATATATCTCTTTGTTTCTCTCTACTTTTGTTGGTTCCATACAGAAGAATGCCTCCTATGATAAAATGAAGAGTAATTTTTAGAATTATTTTAGGTATTGGCATTGTTGAAAGTAGAGCTTTCCAATTACTTTTTATGTTCTATAAACTTTAACAACGATTCAAAGAACTCTAGTAGTATAGGGAATTTATCTAATGTAATTGGGAATGTTGACTCACTTTCCTACGTATTCTATTAATATGCCGATAAAGTCTGTTCTCCATGTATAAGTTACGTACATATAAAATTTGTTCTCCACTTGTAAATAAAAGTAGTATAAACTATCTAAATCCACAAGCAAATTTATAAAAATCAAGATAGTTGTATACTCTACATTTGAGTCTCATGGGCAAGGTGCAAAGTTTTATGCACATTAGAATGGATATGACAAGAAAGGAAAGGGTTGCGGGTACCAAACCTTGTAATCCCACATTTAAAGTACAAAAAATGAATAGAGATCCAATTCTTGGTTGTGCAAATTTTGTGAGCTCCTAGCTTCTTGTTATCTTCTTCTTTCTAAATTCTACTCCATGAAGAGAGAGAGAGAGAGAGAGAGAGAGAGAGAGAGAGAGAGAGAGAGAGAGAGAGAGAGAGAGAGAGAGAGAGAGAGAGAGAGAGAGAGAGAGAGAGAGAGAGAGAGAGAGAGAATTCTAGCTTTCATGAGTCTGTTTTTCTTATTCGCTTTCATCGACTAAGGAATGGAAGATTTGATCAAGGAAGAGTAGAGGAAAAATGAGCTTCTACATATTGCTTTCCTTGAATCAAGTAAGTATTCAAGATTCACCTTCAAAATCTAGAACACAATGGAGAAGGAGAGCATTAGTAGCATTTCTCACATTCTCTTGTTTTCTTTTCTTGTTTTCTTGCATTCAACATGGGGTGACAAGTGAAGTAGGCAAGAGATAGAGATAAAGAGTGAGAGGTAAAGCCATCCACGTGAGAAAAATGTGCCAAGAACAAGTGATGTAGTTTAAAAAAAAATAAGGATTGCAAAATCCCAGTGTCAAGCTCCTAAATGTTAGACATGCTCAATGCCACATTGAAAGAAAGTAGAAAATATGGTATATCAATCAAGTTGACCTACCATATTCGTGGGTCATAAGAAGGTGAACCTTCCTAGAATCATGATCATCCATTCAATGAGTTAGAGATCATCTAGCAAGCTTGAAGACATTGACATAAAATCTATTTAAATCATTGTCTAAGTGTCACTTTTAGAGGTGTAGGAGCATAAAAAGCCATTGTTGAATCACCTTTTTTGTTAATACAAAAATTCCAATTCTTCTCTAAGTGGTTTATATTGTTTACTCATTGTAAATAGTGGAATGCCATTGTGATGTAAAGTGTTAGGGATCGAATTGCATCATTCCCCTCAATGCTTATATGCATGTAGGCGTTAGTAAATCAACATATGTAAAAAAGTGTCTTGGAAATGTGTGACTTCGCTTGAAGTGTGGTGACTATTGTGTGTATTATGATTATATCTTTTCATATATTGGATCATTTGAAATGTGAAAATCTTCAGGATGGTGTCCATACTGGGTCGCATATGTCTGGTTCTTCTATTCTGTACTACTTGTCCCCTTGAAAATAATGATGTTTGTGATAAGCTATCTGTTCAGGGAATGATCATAATGGGAGTAATTTGATTGATATGTTTTAGGAGAGCAGTGCTTTGTGAATGATTATAATGTGTATTTTATGTTTGCATATTAGTCCAAAATATTAAATGTTTAATATGGCTATAAATCGATTCAAGAAGTTGTCTGCAATAATAGGGATATTTTAGGCAGGTTTGTGTTTTGGCAATCCTTGCGGTTTCATGGGCATAATTTGCATGAATTACGCATCAGGCATAGAACCAATTACTACAAGATCAACAGGCTACAGGAGTGCACAATGCTAATGGCATTGAAGATGTGTCAGGTGCCTTTCATGGACAACATATATGTCAAAACATTATCCATACTTGTCAAATCCTCTTTTAACAAGAAAATCCTAGGAATTAAGGGAAGTATTGGCAAGACAAGAATAATATGATGCATTGCTGAATAATAGAGGAGAAGTAGGAGGACTAGGCAAGTTGGATGAAGAAACAGCCAAGTCAAACAAAGACTGGCAAACGACAATAAATCCTACAAGAGACAAGCTCCAGGAAAAGCCCAAACATCTATATGACAACATCCAAAGACGCGGCTCTGAAATGTATATGACAGTAGACCATGTGCATAGATGGACAAGCATACATAACATCTGCTCTCTAACATGCACGGGCAACAAGAGCCCAACTAGCATAGAGAGGCTAGGCAACAAAGGAGCATAAAAGCCATAACTACAACCTAAACACTGGCAAGTCCATTGATCAACCAAGTAGCCCGCAAAAAATCCAAGAACCAGGTGAGTTATCAAAGCTCAAGATCCAACCAATTCACAAATGATAGATAGAACTATCAAGATATGGGTACCTGTGCAAGTACCGCAATAATACTATACAATTCCCCTCTACCTCTATAAAGTCTCCTCCAACCCCTCCAACTCATTCAAGCCTACCAAATATGTTGGATGATGATGGATCAATATTGTCACCTAAAGATCGCAATACTCCTCCTAAACAAGCATTTAAGAGATTGCAGTATATAGTGCTTGGGAGGACAATGTTCTTGTGGAGTACAAGACTTCAATCAAGGAAGTATCTGAAGTTTAATCCCTTGCCACCATTGAGGAAGTCTCAAAAGCAAAGTACAATGAATCAAAATCAACGTCAACCCAAAGGTGAGAACTTCTAAGTTTCCAAGTAAAAAGAATGAAGATCATGGCTACCATGTGACTCGCGGTTTGAGACAAGGTGGACAGCAAGTGGATTGAACCAAATGTATGGATATCAAGTTAAGAAGCAATAGTTTGCAGCCACCTTGCAGGGGAAAGCCATGGATTGGTTTAGCAATTATGGCATGGTTGCATTTGATACATATGATGCACTAAGGACTCCATTCTTAGACAAGTTCAAGAAGGATAAAACTCTTGGAGACATCTTGAGAAAGATTAGGAAGATCAAGCAGAAGAATATGTTGGTTGTAGATTATGCTTAGAAGCTTAAGAACTTGCTTAATAGGTTGGATGCTGCACATGCACAATCAATAGAGATACATATTACTTATTTCATGAAATTTGAGGTATAAAATGGAGAATCCAATTGCTAATGTGGAGATTGGTCAGAATGATACACTAGATACCATGATAAGGGCTGCTATGAGGGTGGAGAGGAGGCTGGGTACCTCCCAATCAAAGACCCGTGAGGATGACGATTCCTCAAATTGACATTCTAATTTAGACTCAAATTCAAGATTAGAAAGTGATAGTGAGCATGAGGGTACCGAGTCAAGTTCAACAATAGAAGATGAATTTAGTGATTTGGACAATGAAGAGTTCAGAAAAAAGAAGCACAAGAAGAAGAAGAAGAAGAAGGAGAAATCAAGTTCGTCCAAGAGCAAGAAGAAGAAGACAAAGGAGAAAATCAAGAAGAAGATAGAGGATAGTAAATTGGATAAGAAGATTAAGTAGAATTTGAAAGACTTGGGTCTTTCTAAAACTAAGAGGAAGGACAAGTACTATGAAATATGCCAGAGGAATGGTTGTGAAACCAAAACTTGGTGGTACAATCCTAATATTAAGATGGCATAGCAGGTGCCGATAATGAAGTAGCTTAGGCCAAGAGTTGTGCAGCCAGGTGTAGTTAATTGGGTAATTAACTACTGATACAATGCCTTAGAGACCCTTTAGGAGAGGGGACCTAGATGAATGCTAGCAAGACAACCATGGGAAAATTTCTAAGCACAACAACAAACTACTCAAATGGGAGCATGCCATTATTGTGGAGGTCAAGGACACTTTGTAGGGCCAAACTGTGAACTTTGGGGAAGGCATAGGACTCAGAGAGGAATGCCAGTAGTAGCAAGGACCCACCATCTTGGAGGATTTGCAGGAGCACCTCATCAACAACATCCACTCACCCCAATAGTAGTACTCCTGATAGGACTGCCTAATGAAGATGAGCAAAGGCAATGAAGAGGCAAAGATTGTTGGCTTGAGAGTATTAATCAAGAGCAAGATCAAGGAAGGGCGGAGGAGATGCTAGGTAACACTAATGTTGAAAGTATGCACGTTCGTTGTGATCATTCTAACTGCGTTGAAGTAGAGGATTGCCATGGTACTAGTAGTTACAAGAAGCCAAGTTGGTTTGAAGCTTGATTGGCAAGAACAGGAGAAAGCCAGGAAAAGGGCAACTAAGCAAGTCAAGAAGCTGCATAAAATGGCAGGAAAAGTAGTACTTGAGGAGTTTGATTATCAAGAGGGGCATGGTACCTTGAATCCTGATTAGCACGATTAGTATCCTAAAGATAAGACTTTAGGGAAGTTTCAAGGAGGTTCAAAAGAGCTATTTCAAGCATTAGCAACATGCTCATTTGCAATTGAATTTGGATTAGATTTTAGATTTGATACCTAGGTTCAAAGAAGAGTTACTCTTGAAGATTCATCAAAAGCAATAAGAGGTTCTTGAATGCAATTCATTTCAGGATCAGGTAGGTCCTGAATGTCAGGCAGTAATAGCCACACAAAAGGAAGTTGTAGACTATCAAGTTTTGACCATTCAAGTTGAATATGCAAGAAAGAAGCATGATGATGTTCTTCTTGATGGGGGTTTAGGAGTTAATATACTTCCTACGCTAGGAACCACAAACTCCATTGGCACAATTTCCTCTAATCCATAACCAACTTGAAAGGTGTAAGTCCTGGTGTCACCTTGTATGCAGTCCTGAAAGCCCATAAAGCAAAATCCAACTTTGCATCCCAATCCTTCCTACTATCCTCAACTATTTTCTTTAGGATATGGAGTAGAATCTTGTTAGAGCTCTCTACCTGCCTCAAGTCCACTACGAACTAGATATACTTTCTATGTAAGGACACCTGCCATGCATAGAGGTTGCATTCTTTGATGGGTCCTTTACATGTGAGTGTCGTGCTAACATTCTTTGCCTAAAAAGGCACATGAATATTACTAGAAGAGTGAGGATGATTGAGCATCTGAGAGTTGAGCATGTTGTGCACATTGATATACTCGGCAAAGCCATCTCATAGGAATATCTCATGCTCATGTTGCTATAGATTCATGGCACCATCAAGCACAAAATCATTTTGAAAATTTGGAAAGAAAGTTGCATCTGGCTTGAAAAAAGCACGAGAAGGCTCAACACAATAAGAGAAGTTCCTTATGGGACTTGCTGGAAGATTTAGAGCATACCATAGCATGGGAGGAGTACATACATGCGTTTGTATGAGAGCCATGGAGAATGACTCAAAAAGAGAATATCATATCTAGAGAATGCAAAATCTCATTGGTGAGGGCTACAAAAAGCATGTAAGTAGCTTGAACAAAATTTGATTATTATTACTATTGACATAAACAATACCATGTATTGTATGATCTAAATGATAAAACTCTTCATTCACATTTTCCTAATTATGTATGAATTTCTATGTAGAAATGATCATGCACACAAGAAACAGAGGAAGTGCCACAAGTTGAGGGTGAGGGGATTGATCTTGATCAGCGTGAGGCCATTCATAATGGTCTTGAGTTGCACGACACTGCGTTATTCGTAAGTTCTTAAGCGTTGTGATTGCGAGTAGATGAATTCTCTTACATTTTTTTGAGGTCTCCCTTGCATTTTTATATTGATTTATCATATAAATTTTTATTCCCATGCATTTGTAAGGCGAGGGGAAGTGTTTCATGGTGCTACTTCTATCACCATACAATGATCAAGCAAGTCATCTTAGAGAGTGTCGCACCCCCTATTAGCATCTCCTCTCCTTAGCAATACACCCCATATGCCTCCCACTATGTGTTCATGTCGGATACTAATACCAAAAGATGGTATTAGTCCCATCAATACTAGGCGGAAAAAAGTGGAAATGGTGAGGCATGTTTATATTATGAATAGTGCCTACTTGGTGTAGATTTATTACCTTCTTATGATTTCGTAATATGTTTGTTACCCATTTTAGATTAGAGTAGGGTATACATGTGGAGTTCATGGCAAGCTAATTGAAGCTTCGAGTTCATGTTGACACACACTTGATAGACGTACTATTGCATATTGAGGAGATGTCAACAAAAAGGATGAACTTATTTGCCATGTGTATTTATTTTTGCCGATGGCTAGTACATGTCTCTCATAAGATTGTGTTGCTTGCCTAAATTTGATTGATTTCATAGTTGGATGCAGCACCTCCATTTAGTGTGCTTCATGGTGGATAGCCTTTGGTATCCTTACCTCAATGTAATCGAGGACAAGGATGACAAGGCATCCTTGAACAACTACTTTGAGGGCATTGATGCTAGTCATTCTGTATTTATTTTCCTACCTCTTGTGGTATTGAGGTAAGAATGTTGTTTCCATTACTTCAGTATTTGCTACAAATTAATGTTTAGGCTTAGTAAGCTGCAATTGCTGCAAAGGTCGCTGGTGCTTGTTTGTTGTATAGAACCCACATCTCAAAGAGGTTACCCGATTGCCCAGTGATTGAGGGGCCATTATATTTTTGGACTCTCTAGGATATGTAAATCATATGAAATACTTACATTGTGTTAGGAGGCAATTTTCTAATTTTCTATTTATGTTGGTACTTTTCATGGGATAGAAAAAATTTATGTTGCTTTTTATTGTGACATGGCAATCATTGGATTTCTAAACATTGACAGTATTCAGGCTTTGGGTCTTGTATCTTAAGTAAAGCTCATCAACTTAAAGGTAGGCCATTAAAGGATAAATAAGCATGCAAGCCTCCACTCATTTTGTCATTTCCTAATCTCGTTGTTTTTCCTCATTTTGCAGGGTCCCTAGCAACACAGTGCCATGGATTTTGGCTTTTGTGATGGCATACATGAAAGCCATCATTGAAGGTGGCGTCATTGGATAACCATCATGAAATTGGGTAGACATACCACGCACAAAATTTTATATAAACATTGTATTCTACATGTTCATATTTCAATGCATGAGTGGTTAATCATCTTTGTCTTTCATGCTTCTAATTGAGAAGGGCTTAGTTCAATAGTGCTTTTGTTTGTGTCATCAAAGAGGAGCTGTACAAATGGTTGTTAGATGTAGGCACGATGTAATTGTGTAGTGCAATGACTTCATGGTTATTTATAGCTACTTTATGTGGAACTTGCCTATGCAGAACTTTATGCAAGTATGTTTGTTTTTGCAAGTACTTGATAAGTAAGGAATTTGTCTATGTAGAATTTGTGCAAGTATCTTTGTTCTTGTAATGTGTTATCAAGGTAATTGATAAGTATGGTATTTTCATTAGTACACACAAGTATGGTTGTACATTGAGTCTCATGATGTCATGGAATTGATATGTATAGTTTCATCACATAAAATGGCTTCTACATGGTAGTTGGAAGTGAGGGTTGTACCTTAGAGTAATGTTAAACCTATTGATTCTAGGTAAGGTTATACTTTTGATTTTGGGCTAGGTATGCTTATGTTTTCAAATGGCTCCATGAATAAACTTCTACCTGGTAGTTTGGAAGTGAGGGTTGTGCCTTAGAGTAAGGTAAGTTAAACCTATTGATTTTGGGTGAGGTTATCCTTATGTTCTCAATTGGCTCCATGAACAATATTTACATGGTAGTTTGGAAGTGAGGGTTGTACCTTTAATTATTGGGCAACATTATGATTTTTATTGCTTTGTTAGATTTGTTTGGACTAAAGGGTATGAAGATAATGTTATACATAGGCGAACATAAGGTGTTAAGATATTCAATATTTCTTGAATGCAATCTTGAAGATATTCAAACATGTAATTAACTTGATCACATAAAATGACTAAGCTAGTCAAATTGAGTTTTGAAATGCATGAACTTTAGCAACTTTGATACAAAGTTTCCTATTGTTGAAAATCATTTTCAACTAGTTGGTCTAATTATTCAATGACACAACAAGACCGCTCAAATGCAACCATGTTCAACTACTCAAAAGCAAGTCTGCTTAGACTCAACCACTCAATACAACCATGTTCAAAGGACTAATGCAATATAAGGACAACAAAAATCAAATTTAGAAATAGAAGGCATTACCTATCTTTTACTTTTGTTTGAAAAACTCAAGTATAGTTCCTTGGATTTTGGACCCTAAAGTTGAGTCTCCCACAAGGGCATGAAGTAGAGAAAGTATAGACCTATTGATCCTAGCATCAAGAAGAGTGCATTTAGATGTATTGCCATAACCTCTTAATGAGATTACTTATGTCAACCTTACCATGTGGAAACATGTGACCAAACTTTGGCCATCCTCTATACAAGTGTGCCCACACCATCCATTAGTGGTATAACATACCACACTTAGATGGAAAGAATAACATTGCACCATTTATTGAAACATCTCATCAAATTGTAACTCAGTTGGATAGTGCATGAGATTGGACAAGGATATGTAAACATAGAAATGCTTATTTGGAGGGACATATATTAAGAAGATCAAAACCAATCACTTCCAAAATCATTCTACACACATATATAGTAATATTAAAAGTGAAAATAATGTATGCATGCAGGAAAAGATTCTCAACCCAAGCTTTTTTTGTATGGAACCAACACAATATATTATGACATGCAAATTTGAGGTCTATCACCATTGAGGTAGTCAATGGTCTAACAATGAGGATCATCCGCAACAACCATGGAGAGTGTCTCTAGCTCTTGTTAGGACTTGTCAATCATAAGAGTAGCAAGGTGCACCTCACCCAATCTAGAGAGCACTAACTTTATTGTGATGTACAATGGCATAATCTCTTGGTTGGAACTATCGTCACTTGTTCACAACATAAACGAGATAGGGATGCTCATTCCATGCTGATTTGGTAAAACAACTACATGAAGTGGAAATCCAAACACATTGGTCTCAAATGTACTATCAATCACCCAAGCATCATTCTTGGAGAAACTCTTACTCATTTTTGTTGAAAGAAATGACAAATGATGTATGCTCCAGGAAGGGATGTCATGAATCCCATATGCATAGTGAGGAGAGTGGAACAACCCAACTACTATAAAGCATTGTACTTGACTATCACTTTAAAGACGAGCAATGCAATATCATGATGCTTTGTACTTTTAGTTAGTGTTATTATCATTATTAGTCTCTTACACAAGGTTGTGTTTATGAGCCCAAGCTTCCATCTTGGAACCTAATTCACTTGTGTAACAATTAGTCTATTCATTGTCCATGTCACTATGAATCTGGTCTTCATCTTTCAACCTCCATAGCTGCCATGCTCTAGATCCATGTTTTCAACATGGTATCAGAGGTCAATTGAGCATGGCTCAACTCTCCTCTCACTCCTCTCAGCTCTACTCAGCCTCAAGTTAGCTCAGTTTGAATGCATGACTTCAGTTTCTCACTTGAATTTCACACTCACTGCTTGGTAGCCATAGCTAGACTAGACCTACAGCACTTTGAGCTCTTATATCTCTCTTCAAGCCTTATCTCTTTGAGCATCCTTCTAGAGTTGTCTCCCTTGACTCTGTTCTTCTCCTTGGCCCATCACAGTGAGACATTAGCCACTATGCAGTTGAACATTTCAAAAATTCATCATCACTGTCCTGTTTGCGCCTAATGTTGTTCGTACCGTCGATTCTCCTCCTGCACGCCACGGTTCACTCTGCATAACTATAGTTCTTTTAAAGCTCCATATCCAAGCTCTCTCCCCATAAAATATATCCAAGAAATTCTTCTTCTACAAGCTGCACGTGAAGGAAAACTAGTAGCTGCTTGCAAACCCTAATAGGGAAGCCATAACTTCCTCATTTCAAGCTTAAAAATCTCTTCACTTTCTTACGTCTCTTAGCTCAAAGAAGTCCATGCTACTTTGATTCATTGAGTCACTGAAGTTCCCAGCAAGATTTTCCGTCCAAGTCAGCAAGAAAAAGATTCAAGAGAAGACCAAGCATCCATAGCCACCAAACTCAAGCTCTTCTCCCACTTCAATTTCTCATCCTTCTCAATTAGCTGGAGTTTTTATAATTTAGATCTTATCAGTTCCAACAAGTGCAAACTTCAAGAAGAAGATTTGAAGTGACCTGCTTGAAGATCAAGCAACCTACTTGAAGATCAAGCATCATCAAGCCTGACATCAAGATATTATCTCTTGATACTTATCTAGTGCTTCTTGGCACTTATGTTTTTTGACACATCGAAGAACAATTTATTTGCTAGTTTTACTTGCAATGACAAACATGAAGATTTTTAATATGGAATACCCAATTGATTAAATCCATTGTAAGCTTCAATCTCATTGTAAAAGGATAGACACTACCCAAGTATACTCGCGGTAAGACCTCCTTCAAAATGTCTAAACTTGAGCAAATAGCCAAATTAAATGGTGAAGGCTTTCATACCTGGAAAGAAAAGACAATGTACCATCTCATGAGGAAGGATCTTTGGGATCTATTTGAGGATGATACAAGAGATGCAGATAACAAGAAGGAAGATGATGAAGATGGGTTCATTGAAAAAGTCAGGCTCAAGACAAAAGAGTGGAAAAAGATTAATAACAAGGCTCTAGGCATCATTGCTTGGGGACTATTTGATGATGTATTGCACCATATCTCCCGCATCAAAGATGCAAAAAAGGCATGGGATGAGCTTGACAGGATCTTTGAAACTCAAGCAAAAAACTCCAAGGTAAAACTACTCATGCAATTCTACAAACCGGATGTAAAAGATAGTTCTTCTATGACCATGCACATTAATAAGTTTAATAGCCGAAAAACTCAACTTGCTACTCTAAAGAAGAACATTGATGAAGATGAAGCCATAGCAGTATTACTAGCAAGTGTAAATCAAGAGCCATATGAAAACCTTGTATCTACCTTAAGTAATGTTCCAAATCTCTCACTTAAGGACATTGAGCATTCTCTTCTTGATGAAGAAACTAAACATAAAAACAAAGATGCAAAGGGAACTGTCTCAACACAGAAAGACAGTCTGTTGTGTACCAAAGGAAATTATGGAGCAAAGGACCGAGGCTAAGGATTTAACTCTGACAACAAAGATCGGATGCCATGTCATTATTGTGGTAAGACTAGCCATATAGCCAGTGAATGTTTCCGTCGTAAAAGAGCACAACAGGTGTAGAATGGTAACCATAATCAAAAATCAGCTCATGAATGAAGAAGATGCTTTTGCCCCATCAATAACAATTCTAATAGATTGTTTTGAAGAAATTATCTTTCCCATAGTGGATCTTATGTTTTCCCATAGCGTATTTTGTTTTCCTTAGTAGATTTTCTTTGTAAAACAAAACCCTTGCCAAAGATGTAAAGTTTCAAGCTTTAACTTGACTAGCGTACCTATGAGCTAGTCTCCTAGCCCATATCATCATTTAGGGGGGCAAAAGCTAGCAAGTGTAGGAACTCATCATTTGAGGGGGGGTGTTGAAAGAAATGACAAATGATGTATGCTCTAGGAAGAGATGTCCTGAATCCCATATGCATAATGAGGAGAGTGGAACAACCCAACTACTATAAAGCATTGTACTTGACTATCACTTTCAAGATGAGTAATGCAATATCATGATGCTTTGTACTTTCAATTAGTATCATTGTCATTATTAGTCTCTTACACAAGATTGTGTTTATGAGTCCAAGCTTCTATCTTGGAACCTAATTCACTTGTCTAACAGTTGGTCTATTCATTGTCCATGTCACTATGAATCTAGTCTTCATCTTCCAACCTCCATAGCTGCCATTCTCTAGATCCATGTTTTCAACAATTTCTAACATCCATCCATCTTGGATAACCAATACAAATGATCTATCCTTGTCCTCTTTTGCATGTGGATTATATGGCTAGCAAATACAACCCACATAGGAATTAAAAACACTTTTTTACATAGATTTAGTAATATTTATAATACCCAAATATGAAAAGTATTAAGGTGAATAACTTGTTTTGGTCTCGTAGATGAAGAGCCTCCAAGTACATTGTTGTCCAACTATGCTTGGAAAGCTTGCCTACAAGTAGCAATACCATTGATGTTCAAAAAACTCTTAGATCATAAAATTATAGTGTAAAACAAGAGAACATAGCTTAATTTCATGTTTGATAAGATAATGCTTACACTTTCTTTGGGATCATGAAGAACCTAAAGATGGCATCCAATGCTAAGGCACTTTTCAAATGAAATTACTCTATTGCCATGCTCATCTTGGCAACGTGGTGGCATGTTCCAACATCAAACAAATCCTCCTTATAGCAATCAATAACATGTGGATGCATTGGTAAATGAATACAAATCAATGTGAGAACTTGGTATATGCCCCTCATGTAGAGCATGTACTCATATAATAACTTCTTTGAGATCATTTGTGCACTTGATTTGCACCTTGAATGGGCAACCACGTTTTTTAAAGGTTCTCAATCTACATATTTGAGGGCCCTTTTGAGCTATGCTACCATAGCGATGGCATGCATATTCCACTATTGTCTTGGATGAACCATGCATTTTGGTTGAATGAAGCATGCCAAATCTAACTTTGTGTTCAACCATTATCTCTTAAAGCTTGTGCTCCATAAGAGATCTATCTAACATAAGCTCCAAGATAGGTGTTCTTCTTTCATCCCCTTTGCTAGAAATAGAAAAGAACCATTAGAGTCACTGGACTTTGTAGACACCTTGTGAGTACAAGAATTGATGAGCTCTTTCACATAAAAAAGAGGAATGTCGTGTTTCCTCACATTGATACACCACTTGGATTTGATAAAGTCGATAGTCACATTGACATCTTCATAAGAACCTATAGACGATGCTCTCCTAATCCTCCAAAGATGAAATTGCAACGATTGTTTTGATTTCAAGGTCAGCAGTTGACCAATAACATTTATGTCAGTGTAAAGACTTTCTTTGATCCTTCTCCACTTCTTCAAGTTTAGCAACTCCCTTTTGTTGTGTGATTTGAGTACCTCCAATGTGATGGCTTTTTTTCCATTTAAATTACTTAGCATCAAATTATAGCTCTCTCTTGAGAGGGAAGTACTTTGACGAGGTAAAACTGAGTGGGCTTGGTGCAATGCCACCATGTTCTTGTGATGTCATATCATTATCTTTAGCAAAGTACTCATGCATCTCAATCTCCTCACTTGATGCAATGCCACCACGTTCTTCTGATGTCATATCATTATCTTTAGCAAAGTACTCATGCATCTCAATCTCCTCACTTGATGATCCATTTGATAATTCTTCATCCATGTTGAGGTCCTCAATGTTAAGATTGGTCTCAGTAGTCCATCCACATTGACTATAGAAGCATATATCCCTAAAAAATGATCACAATGTCATAATGCATCTATTCGAAACATGAGAGAGAGAGAGAGAGAGAGAGAGAGAGAGAGAGAGAGAGAGAGAGAGAGAGAGAGAGAGAGAGAGAGAGAGAGAGAGAGAGTGAGAGGAATAAGAAGAAAGAAACTAAAATGATACGCGCACACACACACACAAACATGTGTGCGTGTGTGTGTGTATGCATTAGAAAGTGAAGAGAGAGAGAAGAGAAATAAATAAAGGTAGATAGAGAGAGAATGAAGGGGAGAGAGACAGAGAGAGAGGGAGCGAGGTAATAAGAAAAAAGAGGAGAGAAAAATGAAAAAAAAAGAGGGGAGAGAGAAAAGAAGAAAAGAGGAAAGGGAGGACAAGGGAAGAAGTGAGGGAAGGGAAGTTGCCATGCGGTACCATGTGGTAGCATGGTAACTTCACTTCCCTTGCAAGACCACTTCATGGTAGTTGTTGCGAATTAGCTTAGCATTCCTTGCCTGTGCAAGGAACACTAGTTCATAATTAAGTTTGCAAACAAAACTTGGGCATCACATCATTAACTAGGGTATTTGGACATTGATTTGTATTGTATTTAAAGAAAAATGCTACAATCTTCATCCTCCATGCACCCATAGCACCTTATACTTGAGAAAATGAACCAAAACCAAACAAAAAATAGACTACTTATAAATCATGGCCTACTCTTTAAAAAACTACTGATACAATGCCTTAGAGACCCTTTAGGAGGGGACCTAGATGAATGCTAGCAAGACAGCCATGGGAAAATTTCTAAGCACAACAACAAACTACTCAAATGGGAGCATGTCATTATTGTGGAGGTCAAGGACACTTTGTAGGGCCAAACTGTGAACTTTGGGGAAGGCATAGGACTCATAGAGGAATGCTAGTAGTAGCAAGGACCCACCATCTTGGAAGACTTGCAGGAGCACCTCATCAACAACATTCACTCACCCCAATAGTAGTACTCTTGATAGGACTACCTAATGAAGATGAGCAAAGGCAATGAAGAGGCAAAGATTGTTGGCTATGAGAGTATTAATCAAGAGCAAGATCAAGGAAGGGCGGAGGAGATGCTAGGTGACTCTAATGTTGTAAGTATGCATGTTCATTGTGATCGTTCTAACTGCGTTGAAGTAGAGGATTGCCATGGTACTAGTAGAAGAAGCCAAGTTGGTTTGAAACTTGATTGGCAAGAACAGGAGAAAGCCAGGAAAAGGGAAACTAAGCAAGTCAAGAAGCTACATAAAATGGTAGGAAAAGTAGTACTTGAGGAGTTTGATTATCAAGAGGGGCATGGTACCTTGAATCCTGATTAGCACGATTATTATCCTAAAGATAAGACTTTAGGGAAGTTTCAAGGAGGTTCAAAAGAGTTATTTCAAGCATTAGCAACATGCTCATTTGCAATTGAATTTGGATTAGATTTTATATTTGATACCTAGGTTCAAAGAAAAGTTACTCTTGAAGATTCATCAAAAGCAATAAGAGGTTCTTGAATGCAATTCATTTCAAGATCAGGTAGGTCTTGAATGTCAGGTAGTAATAGCCACACAAAAGGAAGTTGTAGACTATCAAGTTTTGACCATTCAAGTTGAATATGCAAGAAAGAAGCATGATGATGTTCTTCTTGATGGGGGTTCAAGAGTTAATATACTTCCTAAGCTAGGAACCACAAACTCCATTGGCACAGTTTCCTCTAATCCATAACCAACTTGAAAGGTGTAAGTCCTGGTGTCACCTTGTATGCAGTCCTGAAAGCCCATAAAGCAAAATCCAGCTTTGCATCCCAATCCTTCCTACTATCCTCAACTATTTTCTTTAGGATACGGAGTAGAATCTTGTTAGAGCTCTCTACCTGCCTCAAGTCCACTACGAACTAGATATACTTTCTATGTAAGGACACCTGCCATGCATAGAGGTTGCATTCTTTGATGGTCCTTTACATGTGAGTGTCGTGCTAACATTCTTTGCCTAAAAAGACACATGAATATTACTAGAAGAGTGAGGATGATTGAGCATCTGAGAGTTGAGCATGTTGTGTACATTGATATACTCGGCAAAGCCATCTCATAGGAATATCTCATGCTCATGTTGCTATAGATTCATGGCACCATCAAGCACAAAATCATTTTGAAAATTTGGAAAGAAAGTTGCATCTGGCTTGAAAAAAGCACGAGAAGGCTCAACACAATAAGAGAAGTTCCTTATGGGACTTGCTGGAAGATTTAGAGCATACCATAGCATGGGAGGAGTACATACATGCGTTTGTATGAGAGCCATGGAGAATGACTCAAAAAGAGAATATCATATCTAGAGAATGCAAAATCTCATTGGTGAGGGCTACAAAAAGCATGTAAGTAGCTTGAACAAAATTTGATTATTATTACTATTGACATAAAAAATACCATGTATTGTATGATCTAAATGATAAAACTCTTCATTCACATTTTCCTAATTATGTATGAATTTCTATGTAGAAATGATCATGCACACAAGAAACAGAGGAAGTGCCACAAGTTGAGGGTGAGGGGATTGATCTTGATCAGCGTGAGGCCATTCATAATGGTCTTGAGTTGCAGAGTTTGAAGGCCAATTTTTAGATGGCATGCTTTGGGATGGACTGCCAATCACTTTAACGACACTGTGTTACTGGTAAGTTCTTAAGCGTTATGATTGCGAGTAGATGAATTCTCTTACATTTTTTTGAGGTCTCCCTTGCATTTTTATATTAATTTATCATATAAATTTTTATTCCCATGCATTTGTGAGGCGAGGGGAAGTGTTTCATGGTGCTACTTCTATCACCATACAATGATCAAGAAAGTCATCTTAGAGTGTGTCGCACCCCCTATTAGCATCTCCTCTCCTTAGCAATACACCCCATATGCCTCCCACTATGTGTTCATGTCGGATACTAATACCAAAAGATGGTATTAGTCCCATCAAGATTAGGGGGAAAAAAGTGGAAACGGTGAGGCATGTTTATATTATGAATAGTGCCTACTTGGTGTAGATTTATTACCTTCTTATGATTTCGTAATATGTTTGTTACCCATTTTAGATTAGAGTAGGGTATACATGTGGAGTTCATGGCAAGCTAATTGAAGCTTCGAGTTCATGTTGACACACACTTGATAGACATACTATTGCATATTGAGGAGATGTCAACAAAAAGGATGAACTTATTTGCCATGTGTATTTATTTTTTGCGATGGCTAGTACATGTCTCTCATAAGATTGTGTTGATTGCCTAAATTTGATTGATTTCATAGTTGGATGCAACACCTCCATTTAGTGTGCTTCATGGTGGATAGCCTTTGGTATCCTTACCTCAATGTGATTGAGGACAAGGATGATGAGACATCCTTGCACAACTACTTTGAGGACATTGATGCTAGTCATTTTGTATTTATTTTCCTACCTCTTGTGGTATTGAGGTAAGAATGTTGTTTCCATTACTTCAGTATTTGCTACAAATTAATGTTTAGGCTTAGTAAGAAGATGCAATTGCTGCAAAGGTCGCTGGTGCTTGTTTGTTGTATAGAACCCACATCTCAAAGAGGTTACCCGATTGCCCAGTGATTGAGGGGCCATTATATTTTTGGACTCTCTAGGATATGTAAATCCTATGAAATACTTACATTGTGTTAGGAGGTAATTTTCTAATCTTTCTATTTATGTTGGTACTTTTCATGGGATAGAAAAAATTTATGTTGCTTTTTATTGTGACATGGCAATCATTGGATTTCTAAACATTGACAGTATTCAGGCTTTGGGTCTTGTATCTTAAGTAAAGCTCATCAACTTAAAGGTAGGCCATTAAAGGATAAATAAGCATGCAAGCCTCCACTCATTTTGTCATTTCCTAATCTCGTTGTTTTTTCTCATTTTGCAGGGTCCCTAGCAACACAGTGCCATGGATTGTGGCTTTTGTGATGGCATACATGAAAGCCATCATTGAAGGTGGCGTCATTGGAGAACCATCATGAAATTGGGTAGACATATTGCACACAAAATTTTATATAAACATCGCATTCTACATGTTCATATTTCAATGCATGAGTGGTTAATCATCTTTGTCTTTCATGCTTCTAATTGAGAAGGGCTTAGTTCATTAGTGCTTTTGTTTGTGTCATCAAAGAGGAGCTGTACAAATGGTTGTTAGATGTTGGCACGATGTAATTGTGTAGTGCAATGACTTCATGGTTATTTATAGCTACTTTATGTGGAACTTGCCTATGTAGAACTTTATGCAAGTATGTTTGTTTTTGCAAGTACTTGATAAGTAAGGAATTTGTCTATGTAGAATTTGTGCAAGTATGTTTGTTCTTGTAATGTGTTATCAAGGTAATTGATAAGTATGGCATTTTCATTAGGACACACAAGTATGGTTGTACATTGAGTCTCATGATGTCATGGAATTGATATGTACAGTTTCATCACATAAAATGGCTTCTACATGGTAGTTGGAAGTGAGGGTTGTACCTTAGAGTAATGTTAAACCTATTGATTCTAGGTAAGGTTATACTTTTGATTTTGGGCTAGGTATGCTTATGTTTTCAAATGGCTCCATGAATAAACTTCTACATGGTAGTTTGGAAGTGAGGGTTGTGCCTTAGAGTAAGGTTAAGTTAAACCTATTGATTTTGGGTGAGGTTATCCTTATGTTCTCAATTGGCTCCATGAACAATATTTACATGGTAGTTTGGAAGTGAGGGTTCTACCTTTAATTATTGGGCAACATTATGATTTTTATTGCTTTGTTAGATTTGTTTGGACTAAAGGGTATGAAGATAATGTTATACATAGGCGAACATAAGGTGTTAAGATATTCAATATTTCTTGAATGCAATCTTGAAGATATTCAAACATGTAATTAACTTGATCACATAAAATGACTAAGCTAGTCAAATTGAGTTTTGAAATGCATGAACTTTAGCAACTTTGATACAAAGTTTCCTATTGTTGGAAATCATTTTCAACTAATTGGTCTAATTATTCAATGACATAACAAGACCGCTCAAATGCAACCATGTTCAACTACTCAAAAGCAAGTCTGCTTAGACTCAACCACTCAATACAACCATGTTCAAAGGACTAATGCAATACAAGGACAACAAAAATCAAATTTAGAAATAGAAGGCATTACCTATCTTTTACTTTTGTTTGAAAAACTCAAGTACAATTCCTTGCATTTTGGACCCTAAAGATGAGTCTCCCACAAGGGCATGAAGAGGAGAAAGTATAAACCTATTGATCCTAGCATCAAGAAGAGTGCATTTAGATGTATTGCCATAACCTCTCAATGAGCTTACTTATGTCAACCTTACCATGTGGAAACATGTGACCAAACTTTGGCCATCCTCTATACAAGTGTGCCCACACCATCCATTAGTGGTATAACATACCACACTTAGATGGAAAGAATAACATTGTACCATTTATTGAAACATCTCATCAAATTGTAACTCAGTTGGATAGTGCATGAGATTGGACAAGGATATGTAAGCATAGTCATGCTTATCTGGAGGGACATATATTAAGAAGATCAAAACCAATCACTTCCAAAATCATTCTACACACATATGTAGTAATATTAAAAGTGAAAATAATGTATACATGCATGAAAAGATTCTCAACCCAAGCTTTTTTTGTATGGAACCAACATAAGATATTATGACATGCAAATTTGAGGTCTATCACCATTGAGGTAGTCAATCGTCTAACAATGAGGATCATCTGCAACAACCATGGAGAGTGTCTCTAGCTCTTGTTAGGACTTGTCAATCATAAGAGTAGCAAGGCACACCTCACCCAATCTAGAGAGCACTAACTTTATTGTGATGTACAATGGCACAATCTCTTGGTTGGAACTATTGTCACTTGTTCACAACATAAACAAGATAGGGATGCTCATTCCATGCTGATTTGGTAAAACAACTACATGAAGTGGAAATCCAAACACATTGGTCCCAAATGTACTATCAATCACCCAAGCATCGTTCTTGGAGAAACTCTTACTCATTTTTGTTGAAAGAAATGACAAATTATGTATGCTCCAGGAAGGGATGTCATGAATCCCATATGCATAGTGAGGAGAGTGGAACAACCCAACTACTATAAAGAATTGTACTTGACTATCACTTTAAAGACGAGTAATGCAATATCATGATGCTTTGTACTTTCAGTTAGTGTTATTATCATTATTAGTCTCTTACACAAGGTTGTGTTTATGAGTCCAAGCTTCCATCTTGGAACCTAATTCACTTGTGTAACAATTAGTCTATTAATTGTCCATGTCACTATGAATCTAGTCTTCATCTTTTAACCTCCATAGCTGCCATGCTCTAGATCCATGTTTTCAACATGGTATCAGAGGTCAATTGAGCATGGTTCCGCTCTCCTCTCACTCCTCTCAGCTCTACTCAACCTCAAGTTAGCTCAGTTTGAATGCATGACTTCAGTTTCTCACTTGAATTTCACACTCACTGCTTGGTAGCCATAGCTAGACTAGACCTGTAGCACTTTGAGCTCTTATATCTCTCTTCAAGCCTTATCTCTTTGAGCATCCTTCTAGAGTTGTCTCCCTTGACTTTGTGCTTCTCCTTGGCCCATCACAGTGAGACATTAGCCACTATGCAGTTGAACATTTCAAAAATTCATAGTCATTGTCCTATTTGCTCCTAATGTTGTTCGTACCGTCGATTCTCCTCCTGTACGCCACGATTCACTCTGCATAACTATAGTTCTTTTAAAGCTCCATATCCAAGCTATCTCCCCATAAAATATATCCAAGAAATTATTCTTCTACAAGCTACACATGAAGGAAAACTAGTAGCTGCCTGCAAACCCTAATAGGGAAGCCATAACTTCCTCATTTCAAGCTTAAAAATCTCTTCACTTTCTTGCCTCTCTTAGCTCAAAGAAGTCCATGCTACTTTGATTCATTGAGTCATTGAAGTTCCTAGCAAGATTTTCCCTCCAAGTCAGCAAGAAAAAGATTCAAGAGAAGACCAAGCATCCATAGCCACCAAACTCAAGCTCTTCTCCCACTTCAATTTCTCATCCTTCTCAATTAGCTGGAGTTTTTATCATTTAGATCTTATCAGTTCCAACAAGTGCAAACTTCAAGAAGAATATTTGAAGTGACCTGCTTGAAGATCGAGCAATCTACTTGAAGATTAAGCAACCTACTTGAAGATCAGGCATCATCAAGCCTCACATCAAGATATTATCTCTTGATAATTATCTAGTGCTTCTTGGCACTTATGTTTCTTGACACATCGAAGAACAATTTATTTGCTAGTTTTACTTGCAATGACAAACATGAAGATTTTTAATATGGAATACCCAACAGATTAAATCCCTTGTAAGCTTCAATCTCATTGTAAAAGGATAGACACTGCCCAAGTATACTTGCGGTAAGACCTCCTTCAAAATGTCTAAACTTGAGCAAATAGCCAAATTAAATGGTGAAGGCTTTCATATCTGGAAAGAAAAGACAATGTACCATCTCATGAGGAAGGATCTTTGGGATCTATTTGAGGATGATACAAGAGATGCAGATAACAAGAAGGAAGATGATGAAGATGGGTTTATTGAAGAAGTCAGGTTCAAGACAAAAGAGTGGAAAAAGATTAATAACAAGGTTCTAGGCATCATTGCTTGGGGACTATTTGATGATGTATTGCACCATATCTCCCGCATCAAAGATGCAAAAAAGGCATGGGATGAGCTTGACAGGATCTTTGAAACTCAAGCAAAAAACTCCAAGGTAAAACTACTCATGCAATTCTACAAACTGGATGTAAAAGATAGTTCTTCTATGACCATGCACATTAATAAGTTTAATAGCCTAAAAACTCAACTTGCTACTCTAAATAAGAACATTGATGAAGATGAAGCCATAGCAGTATTACTAGCAAGTGTAAATCAAGAGCCATATGAAAACCTTGTATCTACCTTAAGTAATGTTCCAAATCTCTCACTTAAGGACATTGAGCATTCTCTATTTGATGAAGAAACTAAACATAAAAACAAGGATGCAAAGGGAGCTGTCTCAACACAGAAAGATAGTCTATTGTGTACCAAAGGAAATTATGGAGCAAAGGATCGAGGCTAAGGATTTAACTCTGACAACAAAGATCGGATGCCATGTCATTATTGTGGTAAGACTGGCCATATAGCCAGTGAATGTTTCCATCGTAAAAGAGCACAACAGGTGTAGAATGGTAACCACAATCAAAATCAGCTCATGAATGAAGAAGATGCTTCTGCAATCAACAACAATTCTGATAGATTGTTTTGAAGAAATTATCTTTCCCATAGTGGATCTTATGTTTTCCCATAGTGTATTTTGTTTCCCTTAGTAGATTTGCTTTGTAAAATAAAACCCTGGCCAAAGATGTAAAGTTTCAAGCTTTAACTTGACTAGGCTACCTATGAGCTAGTCTCCTAGCCCATGTCATCATTTAGGGGGGCAAAAGCTAGCAAGTGTAGGAACTCATCATTTGAGGGGGGGTGTTGAAAGAAATGACAAATGATGTATGCTCTAGGAAGAGATGTCCTAAATCCCATATGCACAATGAGGAGAGTGGAACAACCCAACTACTATAAAGCATTGTACTCGACTATCACTTTCAAGATGAGTAATGCAATATCATGATGCTTTGTACTTTCAATTAGTATCATTGTCATTATTAGTATCTTACACAAGCTTGTGTTTATGAGTCCAAGCTTCTATCTTGGAACCTAATTCACTTGTCTAACAGTTGGTCTATTCATTGTCCATGTCACTATGAATCTAGTCTTCATCTTCCAACCTCCATAGCTGCCATTCTCTAGATCCATGTTTTCAACAATTTCTAACATCCATCCATCTTGGATAACCAATACAAATGATCTATCCTTGTCCTCTTTTGCATGTGGATTATATGGCTAGCAAATACAACCCACATAGGAATTAAAATCACTTTTTTACATAGATTTGGTAAAATTTATAATACCCAAATATGAAAAGTATTAAGGTGAATAACTTGTTTTGGTCTCGTAGATGAAGAGCCTCCAAGTACATTGTTGTCCAACTATCCTTGGAAAGCTTGCCTACAAGTAGCAGTACCATTGATGTTCAAAAAACTCTTAGATCATAAAATTGTAGTGTAAAACAAGAGAACATAGCTTAATTTCATGTTTGATAAGATAATGTTTACACTTTCTTTGGGATCATGAAGAACCTAAAGATGGCATCCAATGCTAAGGCACTTTTCAAATGAAATTACTCTATTGCCATGCTCATCTTGACAACGTGGCGGCATGTTCCAACATTAAACAAATCCTCCTTATAGCAATCAATAACATGTGGATGCATTGGTAAATGAATACAAATCAACGTGAGAACTTAGTATATGCCCCTCATGTAGAGCATGCACTCATATAATAACTTCTTCGAGATCATTTGTGCACTTGATTTGCACCTTGAATGGGCAACCACCTTTTTTAAAGGTTCTCAATCTACATATTTGAGGGCCCTTTTGAGCTATGCTACCATAGCGATGGCATGCATATTCCACTATTGTCTTGGATGAACCATGCATTTTGGTTGAATGAAGCATGCCAAATCTAACTTTGTGTTCAACCATTATCTCTTAAAGCTTGCGCTCCACAAGAGATCAATCTAACATAAGCTCCAAGATAGGTGTTCTTCTTTCGTCCCCTTTGCTAGAAATAGAAAAGAACCATTACAGTCACTGGACTTTGTAGACACCTTGTGAGTACAAGAATTGATGAGCTCTTTCACATAAAAAAGAGGAATGTCATGTTTCCTCACATCGATACACCACTTGGATTTGATAAAGTCGATTGTCACATTGAGACAATGCTCTCCTAATCCTCCAAAGATGAAATTGCAACGATGGTTTTGATTTCAAGGCCAGCAGTTGACCAATAACATTTATGTCAGTGTAAAGACTTTCTTTGATCCTTCTCCACTTCTTCAAGTTTAGCAACTCCGTTTTGTTGTGTGATTTGAGTACCTCCAATGTGATGGCTTTTTTTCCATTTAAATTACTTAGCATCAAATTATAGCTCTCTCTTGAGAGGGAAGTACTTTGACGAGGTAAAACTGAGTGGGCTTGGTGCAATGCCACCATGTTCTTCTGATGTCATATCATTATCTTTAGCAAAGTACTCATGCATCTCAATCTCCTCACTTGATGCAATGCCACCATGTTCTTGTGATGTCATATCATTATCTTTAGCAAAGTACTCATGCATCTCAATCTCCTCACTTGATGATCCATTTGATAATTCTTCATCCATGTTGAGGTCCTCAATGTTAAGATTGGTCTCAGTAGTCCATCCACATTGACTATAGAAGCATATATCCCTAAAAAATGATCACAATGTCATAATGCATCTATTCGAAACATGAGAGAGAGAGAGAGAGAGAGAGAGAGAGAGAGAGAGAGAGAGAGAGAGATGTAACTTGATGTGGAAGTCATAGGTGCTGAATTGTGATGACTATCACGATAATAGATTGGGTATGGCTTGAATAAGGACATCATAGCTTCATTTTAGACATTCACTCAACACGGCTTGTGTGTAGAGATTTTTTACTAGTAATACCAAGAGCATTTTTGGTAAAAACAATTTCGGGCGACCTTTGGAATTTTGGTTGGTTCAGTTTAGATTCGTTGACTAGGTTTACATTTTGTGTTGGGTTTACTTTTGGTCAAAGGCTATCCATGACTAGATTCACAGGACTCCACACCGCTCCATTTAATGTGGATGTGGACGCCACAAAATGTTACACCACCACATGATGAGTTTGCTGGGGCTTATGCAACACGTGCGGATAAAAAACTAGCAACAACCAATCTACTTTTCGACTAGTTGGGTTTACATGCTTGGTTGGATTTACTTATTTTGGATGGGTTTACTTCTACAAAAAGTACTTGTCACAATCACTTCACTTCATCGGGTGCCTTCCTGGCTGTTGATCCCAACTCTACAGGGTCTTAAAGACCTAGTTGGAGATAGTGTTGAGGGGGCGATAGCTCAAGTAGGTAGCAAGTGGCAGCTCTTGCAAGCATTGCATGAGGGTTGCAGTGGTAAGAGGGACACCAAGTCCCCACAACAGTATGCAACACTATAGGCAAGTTGCTCTAGTGGTGGTAGCAAAGGCCATGTGGCGATAGTCATGGGAGAGAAAGAGAGAGTTTGAGAGAGAGAGAGAGAGAGAGAGAGAGAGAGAGAGAGAGAGAGAGAGAGAGAGAGGAATAAGAAGAAAGAAACTAAAATCACACAACCACACACACACACGTGTGTGTGTGTATGTATTAGAAAGTGAAGAGAGAGAGAAGAGAAAGAAATAAAGGTAGATAGAGAGAGAATGAAGGGGAGAGAGACAGAGAGAGAGGGAGCGAGGTAATAAGAAAAAAGAGGAGAGAAAAATAAAAATAAAGAGGGGAGAGAGAAAAGAAGAAAAGAGGAAAGGGAGGACAAGGGAAGAAGTGAGGGAAGGGAAGTTGCCATGCGGTACCATGGTAACTTCACTTCCCTTGCAAGACCACTTCATGGTAGTTGTTGCGAATTAGCTTAGCATTCCTTGCCTATGCAAGGAACACTAGTTCATAATTAAGTTTGCAAACAAAACTTGGGCATCACATCATTAACTAGGGTATTTGGACATTGATTTGTATTGTATTTAAAGAAAAATGCTACAATCTTCATCCTCCATGCACCCAAAGCACCTTATACTTGAGAAAATGCACCAAAACCAAACAAAAAATAGACTACTTATAAATCATGGCCTACTCGCTAAAAAACATGATAGAGTAAATAGACATTGCTGTGGATTGTACCATGATTATGATAAGAATTGTGACCATTAAGACTAAGGTGAATGTATAATACCAAATAGAGTAGATATATACTAACTATTGATGTTGTGCTCATATATAAGACAAATGTATCTTTGTTTTTAACACACAAGGAAAAGGGCACTTGTATATCTACAATACTTCGAGTTAATTATCAACTTCAAAGTCCCCTTGTACTTCTCCCAAACTTGAAACTCATGTATAGTGAAACAATAGGTTGGACATTCCTTTAGAAAGTTACAATTTGTGCTCTTTTTTCTTGCTTGAAAGGAGATCACATGGCTTTTCAAGCAAGGAATATAGGCTACCTAAAAAAGATATTTTTGGAGTGAAGATATTCCAAAACATAGTCCTTCATTATGAGACCAAGAGGGAGAGACTTCAAAGTTTACACTAAAAAAGGCATTAGCCAAAGATGAATGTCACTTGGTGGATGGAAGAAGCAAAGCATAGTATCATAAATGTTAGAGCATCTCTAAAAGGATGGGACATTATTTTAGATTGTGACAATTAAAAGAGGGTAATTTGGGTTAGCCCCCATAATAATTGTGCCCACAAAAGTAGAGAATGTTTGTACAAAGGCATTATCTGAGGTATGCCTGTGTAAGAATGCAGTCTGGTGCAGACACTCCGCTTGGATTGAGGTTCAATGTCAAGTGCATCGTTAAATTTAGAAAATGTATTTTTAAATAATATTTATATTCTTAAATATTCTTATTGTATTGAATAGAATACAAAATACCTTGAAAATTTTAAATAAACCTTCAAAGTCCAAAACTAAAGTTGTGTCAAAATAACATGCAATTTTGTGCAAAAGGCATTATTTGAGTTGTGCTAAAAGATGAAGGTATTTTGGTGCAAGTGAAGGGAATTGTTAAATTTTATAAATATGTTTCCAAGTTAAAATTTAAAATTGAAGTTCGATATAAATAAAAATATTTGAATTAGGATAAAACATAAATTCTTTTTGGGTGGTCTTTTGATTTATCGCTCGAGCTTTTGTCATGTCTATCTCTCTTGAAACGCAGAGCAGGCATAGAGAGAGAGAGAGGCACAGAGACGCAGAGATCAACCGATCAAGACATGATTCCTGGATGAAGAGCAGGACCAGAAGGAAGAATAGGAAGCCGACAAACACCTGAGAAGACAGCCATGTCCCTGCTCACCCTCTCCAGCCGCCGGCGCAGGATCCTGCTCGGCGCCCTCGCCCTCGCAGCCGGTGGCTATGCGTCCTATCGCCTCTACCACTCCCCGGCCATTGCCC
This sequence comes from Lygodium microphyllum, assembly GCF_053477565.2. Taxonomy (NCBI): domain Eukaryota; kingdom Viridiplantae; phylum Streptophyta; class Polypodiopsida; order Schizaeales; family Lygodiaceae; genus Lygodium; species Lygodium microphyllum. Next base: position 89,634,884 of record NC_141153.1, on the reverse strand, counting down.
GCAAGCGCCAGCGCCTCGCCCAGATCATCCGTGCCACCTGCTCGCTTAGCGATGCTGTCACGCACTCTGCCGAGTCCTTCTCCATCCTCTCTTACGACCTCAGATCCTTCCTCCTCTCGGACTCTGACACGGTCCCCCGCAGCCTCCGCCAGGCCTTCAAGATTGGGCAGTGCTCGGAATTCCAAGAGACCATCACGGTCCTCTCGGCTGCACTCACCGCGGGGCTGCTCCGTGGTGCGAAACAGAAGCAGAAAAGGGAAGGGCAGGCAGGGAGATCCCTGTCGCAGGATGCAGCACAAGAGGAGCTCGAGCAAAGAGGAAGGAAGATGTATGATGCCCTTGGCTCAGCGCCTCGTGTCTTGGTAAGGAACTGGACTGATCCCACAGATGATTTGGCCTGTAGGGAGATCAGAGAGGTGTGCTATACTGCGGCCACAGGCAATGAGGCAAGCTGTCCAGAGCCAGAATTGGAAGCAATGTCGAGAAAGGACACATGGCCCGGTTCTAGTGACATCCCTGAGAAGAGCTTCTCAAGCGGTGATACTGTCCGAAAGCGGAGCCGGAAAGTTGGGATTCTAATTGACAGGGCTAGACGAGGACAGCAGAAATCAGAAGATGATTTCATGGAAAGACTGCTGTCGAAAATGTTTAGCGAGCCTGGTGTTGGGTTTGCTTCAGCTGTGGCAGGAAATCTTGCTCGGAATTGTGTGTTGGCTTTCTTTGACAACTTTCGGACTCAAAACTCTGACTCAGAGACAGAGATCACTAATAAGGAACGGGTTGGTGGAAATACCAAGATTATTGATGTCCTTTGTAATGATAAGTTCAGGGAATTGATTGGCGATTGCATCCAGACATTAGTAAGCACAGCTGTTACAGTCTACATTGAAAAGACCAAGGATGTGAACTTCTATGATGACATGGTGGCTGGTATTACAAATCCCTTACATCGAGATCCAATGAAAGATTTGTTGACCTCAATCTGCAGTTGTGCAGTACAAACATGGGTAAGAACAGTGCACGAAGTGTGGTTTCTGAGAAGTTCAGGGGGCTCTGATGCTAGACAGCTGAAACAAGAGTTTCACAGTATCCAGAAATCACCGAGTACATCAATTCTCCCAACGAATGTCCATACATGTGTAACTAGTGGTGTATCAAATAGGGTTTGCGAGGAGATAGCAGTAGAGTATGGTGTTTTGGAAGACACTACAAATGATGTAGGTGACAGAGGGACACAGTTCTGCCCAGAAAATGAAACACCTAGAGGAATATACAACGGCCGCCAAAGTGATAAAGGCAGCAGTAATGGCATGCAGAGCTTCATTGATGGGCTCTCAAGGACCTTGGCTGTTCCAAGCAACCGAAAGCTTGTGGTAGATGTGGCAGGAACCATGACTGCAGAGGCAGTTAAGTCATTTGTTGACGTTGTTATCACCACAGCTGGCAATTGCATTTCCACCAACATAGGTGGAGGATGGAATAAAGCGAAATATTTATGTACAAAACAGGTGAATAGTGAAGGGCATCAGCTGCAATTAAAATCTAAATATCTGACATACAAGGCATTGCTTCTCTCGAGCATATGCCTAGCCATATGCCTGCATGTTCTTGCACGAGTTTGTGCAATGGAACACATCTAAGCTTTTATGAATAGCTATTTGGCATTTCCCTATTCACAGCAAAATTTAAGAAAATAAGGATGCCATTGCAGTCAAACTGTAGCAAACTTTTGCATTGTGTCTTTTAATGCCTTCAATTTTTCTGGTACTGCCTGCTGAATTGTTCTTGGCATCAGTGGCATTTGCCAGGTATACTTGTTCAATTCGACTGATGACTAGTGTAAAGTGCATCTCTATCTATTCCTTTGCTTCAAAGCTTATGTACATAATGTCTTACATCATTTGCCGGGTATACTTGTTCAATTTGACTCATTGATTACTTGTGTAAAGTTCGTCTCTATCTATTCCTTTGCTTCAAAATTTATGTATATTATGTCTTATATCAGCTACTAATTAAGATACGTTTACTCAATAAATGTACAACTGTCAGTGAGTTATTCCAGGAAGGTTTGGTATGGAGCAAAGTATGATTTATATGGGCTATTGTGAGTGTTTACTCTCATGCATTTGAGCACCATATTACTTTCTGAAATCTGTCATTTGAGCAGTGACACTACATGGTGGACCTGCATGCAGGCTTTCCTTCTCTTTCCTTAAATTGTAGCAGTGACACTACATGGTGGACTTGCATGCAGGCTTTCCTTCTCTTTCCTTAAATTGTAGCTTGTGAGAATATAAGGAAACATCCAATACAACGTTAAGCCTAGTTACCTGTTCTACTGCAAACAGAAGATTTGTCAAGTTGTAGAAAAATGGTCAGACTCTCCATATTAAGGCTCATCAAAAGTCAGTTACATTCATTGAATAACCATATCTGATGTCATTCACTGTCTATCTTCACACTCTATGAAAGAGAGAATCTCCAGACTACAGGTCTTTCTCTTGTACATGACAGCTTCACATGGAGATGTGCCTACAAGGGAGTCAAGGATCCACTACTAACTACTAGAGGAAGCAATATGTGTCACATCAAAGCTTGGCTATCATTTTCCTTGTTCTTTGTTCATTTGATTCATGCACACTGTAACGTGCCTGCCTATCGGTTGTCCAAGCATGTTTTAGCGGTCCATCAAGAAACGAATCTAAGCGTCGCCACTGGACACTCCTATGGAATGTTTCGGGGTTTGTTGCCCAAGGTTTCTCGAGTTCGTCTCGCAACGGAATGTTTGCGGTCGAATCCACTAGGATCGACTTGAAATTTGGGTTTCTAGGGGTCAAGGTCTCCTAATAGCATTCTAGCGTCGGGTCTTGGACATCCTATTTTACGTAGAGATACCCAATCCGAAGCAGATCCATGCTGCACTTGGTTCAAGGAGAACAAGAAACGAGAGGGATGTGTTGCTCAACCTCTTTTGTCCGTAAGGCATAGTTTCATTTCGGTCCCCTAAAATGGCATGAATCGGGTTCTAGCTTAACCATACCTAAAGGTCAACCGATGGTAAAACCTTGTGAGAAGCCTCTTAGTTCTCTGGGATCACTCTATCGTAGGACAGACCCGTCAGGGTTCTGTCCATCCGTTTTCCTTGACGTCTTTAGTTTTTTAAATAGGTCTTATCACATTTATGTGTGATATTCAAAATCAGCTTCCTTAATTAGGCCTCTTAGGGAACAGGGTTCATTCGCGTAATTTATAGCACTGACACGAAAACAAAACAAGTAGCTCTTTTTATAAATAAGTGTCTCAACTTATCTTCAAATTAATCTTTGTCTCCTGTCCATACAAGAGAATTATATATCCCTTCTATCCAACAGAAGTACTCGGTTTAAATCACATGGCATTATAATTTTTATCAAGTATCTAGAATAGGATTTTCCAACGTCCTAAACGTTGGGCTCACGACTGTCTTCAACTCCGTTTCGGACTCGGCAAGGGGTGTTTAGAGCTCCACTGATCCCAAGCAACCTAGGAGCGAGACACACTTTTCGTGGTTGGCCTTTTCACCACTCGACCTTCGGCCCATGAATCGAGCAGTGCCCTTTTGGGTTGAGACACGGTGTGACCTTGGAGATGATTCACCTACGTAAAATATCATTCCTTAATTAATTCAATTAAGACTTAAGCATAATCAAGGCAATCAACCTAATATCATCTTCCAAGGAAACATTCTTTTATTTCCTATAGTAACTTGTCATTATTGATCCTTGCCATGCATTTACCATTAAATACAAGCACTTGGAATAACCACCCAGATCACATCCTAACAATCAATTCAATACAAAAGCATTTAGAATGTTATTCGATCAATAAACAAAAACGATGCTATTTTTTTTCAACATTGTAGGAATAGTCGTGATAACCTTCAATCGCATGTTTGCTCTTTTCCTTGGGATCTAAGCGATTTCATGCAAAATTTACTTAACACTTCCTCCATTCGGTTAGAACATATGTCGAAGTTTCAACATTGTTCAAGACATGAGTTCTAATAATGCCTTACTTTGATTGATAATTGAACCTTCTTCCTAACAAGTATAAAAGCTTTGGTCTTTCCTTTGACTTAGGGTTTCCTAATCCTTGAGCTTTTCGCTTGCCCTAGAGTTGTTGTATCTAGCCCAATCCTGAATAGGATTGATAAACATAGTCATTATTTGGGAATCTCAAGACATCGTAGTTTTAATCCCAATGGTTGTTGTTTGTATTAGCTATGCATGACTTCAAAATCCTAAGGAGCTAATAGTTCGAGATATTATCAAGACTTTAATACAAGATCAATTTGTGTACTATTAATACATGTTTCATAGTGTCTTTCCCATGCATGCACCGCTATGTGCATAACTCTTAAGTAACCTTATATGTTCTTTATGCCATGTATGACTTCGTTGCGTAGTACTGGGATGCAAAGTATTTGAGTATATGGGTTTGTGTGAACCTCAATATGCCATATGCATAAATCTATGCGAGGCCATCTATGGTTGTGGAAAGAATTAACTTATGATCCCTTATGAGTTCGTTAATTATTGAAAAATAAATTCAAGATACTTACTAAAATGAATTTTGCGCATGCCTATGCCTCAATGGATAGCGGAGATGGTAATTAATACCTGGACATTCGGATATGAATTGTCCATACCCAACGTTGTATTCGTATTCACAGGGACGCCTTGGCCAATGGCTCCATTGTTGGATACGAGATTACTGCTGATGCGTGTCTCCCTTTGCTTTGGGGCCATACTTCCAGCGTATGAATCACTCTTTTCTCTCGTCGGAGAGATGGTGTGCCGGGGAGACGAGGATTAAACTCGCGGGGAGATGAGGATTAGATTCGCGGGGAGACGAGGAGAAGAGCAACACGTGTGGTCACCCTCTAAGGAGAGGAAGGGCTCCTTCTTATTCTCTTCTTCTCTCTCTCTCTCCCTCTCTCTTTCTCTCCCTCTCCCTCTCTCTTCTTCTTCTCTCTCTCCCTCTCCCTATCTCTCTCTCTCCTCCTCCTTTTCCTCTCTTCTCCTCTTCTTCTCCCTCTCTTCTTCTTCTTCTTATTCTCTTCTTCTTCTCTTCTCTCTCTCCCTCTCTCTTACTGTTCTTCTCCTCCTCTTCTCCCCTCTCTCTCTCCCTCTTTTTTCAGTGTCAACAGCAAAGGGGGAATAGTGTGACAAGCCTTTTTAGCCTTTTTGTCTCCCCCTTGCGATTTGGGGGGGAGGGGGGGGGGGGTTATAAATGGGGGGGAAAAGAGATTGTGGGGAGGGAGTAGAGTGGTGGTAATCTCCCCCACCACCTAATTTGCATGGCGGTGGTTTGCAGAGGTGGCTTGGGGGGTGGCAGGCCACGTGGCCTCCCCTCCTCTCCATTGCCTCATCTTCGTCTGCCACATTGTCACCTCCCTCGTTTTCCCCGTCGACTACCTCCCCTATGTCGTCACTTCGTTCTTTCCCTTTCCCTGTCATCTTCTTTCCTTCCCCCCCTTGCCACCTGTCGGTGATGATAGGGAGGGGGAAGGGATTTAAAAAAAATTGCATTATCCTTAGTAAAAAAGGGGGAGGGGTGATTTCTGCGTGTGTGGAAAATGTTATAGCACATGTACTAGAAACAAGAGACTTTCATGCAATAACAACTAGCTCTTTAGATAACAACGAGCAAGGACTAGAATGAGAGCTGTCAAGTGAGGCTTAGTAATTCTAGTCTATTTATTGAAAAAGTGACTAATTACTCAATAGGTCTCTATCTAGTGATGTTATTGTGAGGCTCAGGGCCCAAAGCTCATGGCAAATGTTAACACCGAACTTTGTGCTTCAGAGATTGTTAGCTATAGGCTGAGAGCAAGAAAATACTAAGATGAAGAGAGAGACTTGTATGTGAGGCTCAAGCAACCATTGAGCAAGGTTTTACTTGTATCGTACAATGTGTGTGTGAGTAGCTCTGATTAGAGAGTTTGGATAGGAAGTCAAACTTTAAACATGAATACAAATAATGCTCTATAGGAGCATTGGTGTGTGTTTGACCCATTTTGCAATTAGCGAGATTGGACCACTTAGCACAGCAACAAAGGGAAGGTGTCTCCTTAGTGGGAGAGCTCATTTGGCTTGCAACCATCGGTTCCACTAGAGGTAATCATGGATTTGGGAATTCTGATGGTGCATGGTTGGAATATGAGGGGGACTTGAATCTTTGAGCTCTTCTTTAAAATAGTGAACACGTGACCATTCCCCATGTTGGTTTGTTGGCTGAGGCAATATTAAGATTTATGCAGGTTTGTCAGCCGTAGTAGCACCATGGTTGATTAAAATAGTACTATCAACAATTGCAGATTAAAACAACATATTTATTTCAAGGCGAAGGTTGCTAGTTAAAGCAGCATGGTTGTGCACATTGTTGACTCAGTAATCATGATTACACAGATCACTTATATGCATGGGCTTTTTCCAAAGAACCATTGATCTTTGTGGTAATAGATGATAGTTAATAAAGGCTAGCACACATTGAGCCACAACACTTTGCACATAACAATAATAAGAGGTTTTGTTTTTCTATCAGCACACATTTTGGATTCATTATTTGGGTTGGATTAGCTGTACCTATGTTCGTGTATGCTTGTGCAAAAAATTGAGTTTGTTTAGTTTTCTAGATTTTATCAAAAGCGGCAGGAAAACTTCAATATGCAATTTAGCAGCAGAAGATAGAGCCACAACGTGCTTGTGAGACGAGAGTATCCAATGCAGCCTCATGTGTTGCTTTTGGGCAATGTGTTCCAGTGCTCCTCTTTTTTGACTTGGTGTGTGGATACCTAGGTGTGTTGTGCTCACAAATACTAACAAGGATGTTGCATGTAATATGGACACTTACCATGCCTTTAATTCATTGGAATTAAGGTCTCCATTATTGGTATTGAGAAAGGCTATGCTTTGGCTTGGATTATGATTGCCCTCATGGAAGGGAAGAGATATGTTATGTCGGTTGGCGAGGCATCATCAAAAAGATAGGTGAGAGAATAACTTCTAAGCAAACGTTTGATTTGAAAAGCACTAGAACAAGACAAGATGAAATGGAGTTGAGCATGGTAGGTGATGGGGCTTATATGCCTCAACCATCAAGGTGAACTTAATAATGCATTGGAAAAGAGAAAGAAACTTGAAATGCCAAGGAAGGGCAAGAATAGAATCCAACATTTGAGTTGTCATAGTTCACAGGTTGCAGATCAACAATTAGAGCACAAGAAGAGCCACATGCGAATTATGTGGCCATCAAGCTTTCTTTTGAGAGAGGACCACAACAAGTAATGTGAGCTTCAGTGAGTCCCAAAATCTTGGATCTCTATTCCTTTCTTGCTTTCATGGGGTTGTGAGGAGAGGGCATGAATGGTTTGGTGCTAGGGTATGCACCAACTATGTTAGAGATAGCCTTGAACACAAAGTAGGTTGACACATGCAGTTAAGTAAAGGAGTATGAAGTTCCATATGCAATTCTTGCATGTTTGTTATGTAGCAGTTACATGGAGAATCTCGAAAGGAGAATATATATACCTATATAGTTCGAGTCAATGATCGTGAGTTTGAATGTTCACATTTTTTTGCTATGCTAAATGAGGTTTCTTCTCTTCAGAAAACAATTCTTTTTACATCTTGCTGGGTGTTTGTATAGGTTGTTGTATCGTGTCACGGTTGGATTTTTCTTATGGATGGTGGCATGCTCAAAATTCCTAGCCTTGTCTATGCTATCAACTCTTGCTTCTATGTTAACTTTGAAGTTATGCTCGAATGGTTGGAATGTTTCTATGTCTTTCTTCATTTTCTTGATGGGATTTCTTTGGTGTTGTTGGATTCTTTTCTCGATGTTAGTCATCTATCCTACGTACTCCTTGCTGTTTAAAAAAAAAAACATCTTACGCTATGGATGAAGTACTTGCTTTTGTGTCTCTGCGTTGGCCATTCTGGACTGGCTCGTGGGTTTTGGTTGCAGACAGTGCCAGATGATATGGAAGTACTTGAGTTGGTGGCAGGACTTCCAATGATTGAGGCTGTAAATTTGGCATTGGTAGAAGTTTGGTTTCTTCTTGGTTTGCTTCTCTTTGCATTTATGCGAGAAAAGTTGATATTGTTAAAAAAAAAAAGTTTGAGAAGAAGTCGTGTTTGAGAACTTGCATGTTATGTGGATTATGTTGTTGAATGGATCGGAGTTGGAACTGTGTTTCCGGGTGTAGATCTCTTTGCTCAGTAGATATGTGACCTTCTCAATCATTATTGCAAGATTGTCACGACCGTGATTGTAGTGGTTATTTTTCATGTAATCTTCTAGTGTGCCATTGCCTTCTTTTTTGTGACTTCTACTAATTGGTTGAGTGAGATGTTAAATCCGTAGTGTAGCAACTCAACTGGGTATACTTCAATGCCGTTTGCTTGTGTCTAGAAGTGCTTGGGCCATGCTTGTTTGTAGTAGATTGTCAACTAAGTCTTGGTACTCAAGTTTGAGTCTGCTGAGTATGCCTTTGAGGAATTCTACATATTAAGTGCATATGAGTTAGCATTGTTCTTTGAATTAAAATGAAGGTTGTGAACTTTGTAGGAGGTTGTGTACCAATTATGAGCTTGTCATCTAATGCAAGTCACTGTTTGTTGTCAAGAATTTGAGTGGATGTGGCCATTAGTATTTGGAGGTCGTTTTACATTATAAAGGTGTTGACGTATGTTAATGGCTCTTGCCCAATGCTGTTTGCCATTCTCATCTGCTTTCGTGTTATATACTTGCAGTTCTTTGTATTTGTAGGATGGTTCTTGATTTGGTGCTAGGTGCATAGGTCAATGTGGTTAGGTGAAGTAATATATTTGTATTTTTATACATACTACGCATCGTTTGGATTGTGCATACCTTGTCTGGAGTCATCTTTGCCTTCATGGGTGATGTGTATTTGTAGGAGAAAATAAAGAAAGCACATTAGTATGTTAATAAATCTATTAATAGGAGAAGAAAATTAGGAAAACACATTAGTATATTAACAAACAATGTTTGAAAGAAGGTTTAGAAGATTGCCTTATTACTTGCTACAAGAAGCGTATTAGATTGTGTGATGGAATGTGTTTTGTTTAATCTTTGTTTGTTTTTTGTTAAGTTATGTTGTTTCTCTACTTGAATCATGGTGTCTGGAAAGCTATTGAAGTGAAGACAGATGGATCTTGAAGGCCGACGATATGGAAATTTCTTCTTTCGGTTACTTGGGAGAGCATTACATAGACTAGTCTGGGCACAAATACGTTTCTCACGTGGAGAAGTGCTATGTAGTTGATTGTGGCTCCTTGCGATTTATGATTGCTGATCGTGTATGCGAGTGTCAATGAGAATGTGGATTTATGGTATCACTTGCTATTCATTGCCTTGTGTTGGTGCTTGTTGTGCTGCAAGGTGAGTTGTTGGTTTGTTGACTGGATCGTGACTTGGATTCTAGATACCATTTTATTGTTTATGTGTTGATATGGTTGATCTTACACATCACACCATTTATTGCACCTATGGTGAGGTCAATATTCTTAGTTATCATTATTGTCGCCCCAACTGCTCTCTTCTCTATCTCGTGGAAGTTCTTGTCATCCAACAACTTCTGGCTGCAAAAGTAGAGTTGCATCAGTATGGATAAAGATGTTACAGCGTACGAAAGAGTTTCGAATGATTCATGATATTACTCTAACAACAAAACAACAAGCTATCTATAACCACCTCATCGATGTGACATACGGCATCATACACATCATCAGCAGCACACCAAGTAGTGGAAAGAGCTTCCTCATACATTACTACAGTTACAACCTCATTGCCATGAATAAGAGCATACTGTTGGTAGCAAGCATAGGAGCAGCTGTAACTAGACTATGTAGCCTATCCACCACAGTCCACTCCAGTACATTTGCAAGAGACAAACGAATGCTATATTGCAATAAGAGGAGATGATGCAATCATCATTGATGAGACATCCATGTTAACAATACTGTGAATGTCTTTGATGAAAGGGATCTTTTGAATGATCATGTTCATTAGTTGGTGGGTTCGGTCTGAAGCGACGAGCAAGTTTCTTTGCGTGTAGTCCATCATGAATATTTCGAGGTCTTCCTCATTGGCCCACGAGATCATGGAGTTGGCACTCGATGTAGCATGATTGTACAGAGTTCTCGACACTTATTAGTTCGCTCTATGGCCTAAATCTTGTTCGTTGCAGTAATGTGTTAAAGAAGAAACCTTTAGCTTGGTGGCCTGGGTGAAAATTGGTGAGTCGTACGAGTCTAGTATGCGACTCCATGGTATTTCCATAAGTGTCGCGGAGAGTGGTTTGAGAATAGATGCAGTGGTGGTTTTGGTAATGCTGTAGTTTTTATGGTAGTGATAGAATGTTACGTGCTCTAAGCTCGATGGCCGGGCACAATAAAGGTCTATAGGGTGCATGATGATATTCCCTATTCTTGTGAGCTTCTGTTGTCGTATTTGTGTAGGGGAGTTGTCGATGTACTCGATAGACTCACTTCGTGTGACTATAGGGATCTACATGCAATTTAACGTTGCTTCGATGGGTGACACTGGCTTGTACAATATTGTAGAGGAAATTATTTTTTACTTGTTTGAGTCCAATTCTTGCAGTCCCAGTCTCTTGGGATCTTCTGTTTAGATGTTTAACTTTCTGATTGGCTCCACTTCATTGCCTACTTGAGTAGGTAGTAAGAGATAGAAGTGTTTGTTACTCGTTGAATATTCATGTGCACTCCCTAGAGGAGTAGCAACATTAGGTGATATGGCGCAACATTTTGGTGCTCATCTCCAGGACGGTAGTAGATGTATTTTTGAGTTTCAGGGTCTATTGTTGTTTCCAGATCGTCATGTGAGGCATACAAAAATTTGTAGTTGCATTTACTGTGGCCGTTACTTTTGCTTATGTAGTAGGCAAGATGGCATGTATGAATTTTCTTTGTCCTGGTGAGGGCTCTTAGTTTTCTTGTCGAATTGCACTGATCATCGTTGGATCGATTGTATGTGCATATCTCATTTATCGTATTTGCAATGGTCTACCTCATGTAACCATAGGACCATATGTGCATGTAAGGAGTCCCTATGTTGTAATTCATACCTAATGACATGGTTCTTGACATGCCCACTGCAAGGAGCTCTGCCAACAATGTACTGGTTGAAGAACACGTGGAACCTAGTGTAGAAGAGGATGTCACACTCGATGGGGCAATCATTCCATGAGAATTTAGGATTGAACTCATTTGTAATGCATTCCAACTTGTTGATCTCGGCCCACATTGTAATAGTGACCTCGTTTGCAATGAATGTAAGGAAGAAATGAGGCATGCCCCATATGTCAACCCTTCCAACTTGATCTTGGCCCACCTTGTACTAGTGACCTTGCCTACAATGAACATAAGGAAGAAATGAGGCATGGCCCATACATTGACCATTCCAAATTGTTAATCTCGGACCACCTTGTATTGGTGACCTTGATGGGGCAGTCATTTCATGAGAATTTAGGATTGAGCTCCTTCGCAATGCATTCCAAGTGGTTGATCTCAGTCCACCTTGTACTGGTGACCTCGTTTGCAATGAATGTAAGGAAGAAATGAGGTATGCCCTATACATCGACCATTGTGATAAGGTCCTTCAAGTTACGTCGATGCCAAGATGGGGATCCCGATATTGAAGTAGGAATACTGTAGTGGAGGATGGGACTAAGGACCTACTCATTGAAATTGTTCTTGTTTGTGTGCTTGTAGTTGTTGATGTCACAACTACTAATACTACTAATAAGTTTAACCAACATAAGTCTAACTACTAATACTATAACTAATAATACTATTAACTACCACAAATACTATTGATACTACATAAGTCTAACTACTAATATTACAACTAATAATTAACTATTAACTACTACAAATACTACATAATTTAACTAATTAAGTACAAATAATACTACTAATAAGACTAACTAATGCAAGTCTAACTACTAATACTAAAACTAATAATTAACTATTAACTACTACAAATACTACTAATACTACACGAATCTAACTAATTAACTAATAATACTACAACTACTAATACTACTAATAAGTCCAACTAATTAATACAGTCAATAAACTAATACTAATACTAATAATAAGTCTAAGTAATTAACTAATACTACTTATTAAACATTTTACATTTTAATTAATTGATTATCTAAAACACAATAAATCAATAAACATAAATCATTCTACCACGATAATATGATCGATGTGCCATGACAACACAACAAGTCTATGCCATGATTAATTAATCATTAATCAGGATGTATTAAGTGAAAGTGTGAGAAGGATGACAAATTGAGCATAAGCTTGAGAAGGGAAAGTCACAAGGTACCTATATCTCTTGCTTGCATGTCAATGTCTCGTATGCTGAGTCTCTCTCTTGTATCTCTTCCTTGCAGGTCGATGTGGTGATCATTGGGTCTCTCTCTCTCTCTCTCTCTCTCTCTCTCTCTCTCTCTCTCTCTCTCTCTCTCTCTCTCTCTCTCTCACACACACACACACACACACATTTATTTACTTTATTATCTTTTTAGCATTTCGTAAAAAAGCTAAAAGTTGAAAGCTAAAAAAAGTATTAATGAAAAATTAAAAACCACAATTAAGATTGAAAAGTCCCAAAAATTAGAAAAAACGAGAAATAATATAAGTAAAAAAGCTAAAAGTTGAAAGCTAAAGAGTTTTTGTGGTTCCTTAGATCTACTACAACAAATTGCTAGCATGCTGATGTGGAAGGGCTACGCTCTTGGATGGCATTGAGAATACGCTTGGCCAGAGTCTTCCTATCTCCCATATTAAGACCATGAATGATGATGGTAGTCCTCGTACTATGCGAATCCTCTTTCCCACCTCTTGCTATTAGGCTCTCATAAGAGGCAAGAGGTGAGAGAGATAAGGCCTTGAACTTGTGCGTGCATGCTAGGGTGCATGATTACCAACATCTTCCTCTTCTTCTTGTAAGCTAGGATTTTAAGAATGTGGCCATGAAAAGGGCCCCTTTCTTGCTCTCTCTTGCTACTGTTTGCCTATACTATGCTTAAAAAATACTCTCCCTCACACACACACACACACACACACACACACACACACACACACACACACACACACACACACACACACACACACACACACACACACACACACACACACACACACACACACACACACACACACACACACACACACACACACACACACACACACACACACACACACACACACACACACACACACACACACACACACACACACACACACACACACACACACACACACACACACACACACACACACACACACACACACACACACACACACACACACACACACACACACACACACACTCTCTCTCTCTCTCTCTCTCTCTCTCTCTCTCTGTCTCTCTCTCTCTCTCTCTCTCTCTCTCTCTCTCTCTCTCTCTCTCTCTCTCTCTCTCTCTCTCTCTCTCTCTCTCTCTCTCTCTCTCTCTCTCTCTCTCTCTCTTTGTGGGGTCTTGCCCTACTAACTAAACTTTGTATTTTCTTTGCCTCTATGTTCCCCTGAGCTCCTCACTAACTCCCATGCCTTGCACTAGCTTCACCTTCCTTTGCCTCAACTCATCTTTTACAAGCCCTAGACTCCACCTCCGCTTGCCCAAGTCATTAGCTCACCGCTTTGCCGATGCCTAACCAAGTCTTCAATCCATCTAACTTTATTGGGTGGTGGTGCTAAACTTAGTGGTGGCTTCAATGTAGTGATGATGATCAAGTCTAGCTATGGCAGATCTATCATGGCATGTCGACTATCAAAGGCAACACTAAGGGTGTACTTTGTTAGGACTCATGGTGCCTACGCCATTAGCCTTTGCAATCACTAATTGTGATCCCTTATGATTAATTAATCGCTTGCGATTCCTTAGGCTTGCTATTCCATCATCACTTAATAGCTTATGAACTAATTGCTGCATATGAAATAACGTGATTGTGTATCATGATTGAGACAAACTAATTGATGAACTTTGGCAACTTACTTTGACTAACATGATTGCGACAAATTAACTCATGATCCACAATTCGCACTAACGACAACTTCTAGAATAACAATACGAACAACAAAGATCAATGGCACGATGTACCATGTGCATGAGATGGAAACATACCATGAGGAGCAGGCCCACGAGATGGATGCAGCACACAACCGAGAGAAGTTTATATTTTTGTTTTGCTTTTTTGGTTTTTTGCATTCAACACTCGCATAAGATGAAAAAGTAAAATATAGTCCACGTTAGAATAAAAATCAAATTGTATTTATTGTTCACACAAATTGCATTCATCATTCTCATTAGAAGTAAAATAAAATAAAAAAGTAAAATAGGAATGGAAGAAAAACCAAATAAACTTTAAAAGAGATAAAGGAAATCCTCGCATTAGCTACACGTGTAAAAAGTAGGTCCCAAAAATGAGAAAAAATGATAAGTAAAAAATGATGAATAGCTAAATGTGCAATTACATTTATCTAATTATTTATTATAAATTATTAATTATTAAATAATCTAATCAAATAAACTAATTAATAGCTAATCTAATTGATTGAACTAATAACTAGCTATAACTATTTAATCAAGCAAACTAATTGATAGCTAATCTAGTTTATTGAACTAATAGCTAATTATAACTATCTAATCCATAATCTAATTGATAATGACTTGACTATCTAGTCAATTAATTAATCACAATCTCGATCCTATAATTAAAAATCACATAATCACTATTAATTAATCAAAGTAAATTGTCTATATAATTGATTAAATTAACTAACTAACTAATTAGTTAATCACTATCTCGACACCATAATTTAAAATCACCTAATCACTATTAAATAATTCAAATTGATTATCTATCTAATTGATTTATCGAACTAACTAATCAATCAATTAATAGAACATTGATTTTTACTATTAATTAATCGGATCAAACATCAATTAAGAACAGGGATTATCTATTTAATCTTATATATTTATCTAATCAATTAATCAAACTAAGTAAGATTGAACTAACTAAACTAACTAATTAATTATCACTCATTAACTAATCAACTATCATTACTGAAGTCTTTAATAATCGAGCATCATAGCTAATTGATTAACACTAATTAATTATTTAAGTAGTCAATCTAATAGGTTATCTAACATAACTAAACTAACTAATTGATTATCACTACTCAATTATCAAATAACATAATAACTAATGGATAAGTAATGATTATCTAACAAATCAATCTAATATATTATTTAACTAAGCATAATTATCACTATCAATCGAACATCTAACTAATTATAATTATCACTACTAATAGAACATAATCGATTATCACTAATAATCAAACATCACTATCAATCAAGCATAATTGATTATCACTAATAATCAAACATCATTATCACTATTAATTGATTATTTAATCATCACTATTAATTAGTGATACATCATTATCACTAATAATCAAACATCGATGAAACTAATCAATTATCAAAAGTAATCAATTATCGATCATAATCTCACTCGAATTCTCACTTACCTAGATCACTCGTCACAATCTGGATCATAATCTCCATCAATCTCAACGTCTCATGTTGTGATCTTGTCATAATGATGCTTTTATCTCTCTTGGTGCTTCTTTCATTGCTTTTTAGTGTTTTTTTGGGTGGTAACTTTTAGTGTTCAATTATTTTGAAATAAAAAAGAGAGAGAAACTAATAAAATTAAAAAAGTGTAAATAATGAGAAAAAAGATAAATAAAGAACCTCCTTTAGCTAAATGTGTAAATAAGGGAAGTTATTGAATGAATAAGAGTTTGTTCAAAGTTTTGGTTTCATTGTCGAGACCAAAGATGGAATCTTCTCTTGGGTGGTTGCTCTAACTCACTATGTGTGGGAATACAAGGCCACTATGTGTGGGAATACAAGGCCACGAGTGCTTGAAAGGATTGAGCCGCTTTAAAAAAAAAAAGAAAAGAGAAACCATAACTAGCTCGAAATAAGACAATTGTAGTGACAGATTGGGACATTGAGCTTGTCCAAAGGATAGGGCCTTTGCTCTTTGAATAGACATTCTTTCCAAAACACACCATGGATTAGAGTAGGAAGGCAAAGTCAAAATGGAAATGGCTTGATGGAAAGAGTAAAGAGTAGGATAGCATCTTTTCCATTCAAAAAACTCATGAAAACCATTAAAGTCCCACTTTCAATCTTGTGTCAAACTTGGAATCATGAATACATCGATTACTTTGCTTGCTTACAAATCGAAGAACTTCAAGACATCTTGCTTATAGAACAAAAAACCCAAGGACATTGATTATGGGCATTTGCATATGATTTCTCATGCTTCTTTTGAGTATAAAAGTGGTAGAAAAATGTTTACTTACCATATATGCACAAGGTTGAGTGTGTTTGACTATTGTCTAAATTCATCTTAGCTTGATCAAGTTACTTTGAGTATAGAAACCATGTGTGTAGCATCTAGAAACAAGTTCTAACCTTGGTTTGATTGCTAGAGGAGTTAGACACTATTGAGGTAGCATTTCGAGCTCAGTTGGCATCACCTTGATCACATCATTTGTGGGTTTTCTTCTTGATTTGAATTTTATTGACATCAAATATGAAAATCATATGTGTAACATCTAGATAGCAAGTTTGATTGCCAATATATGTTGGACATTTTTGAGGCAACCTTTCAAGCTTAGTTGGCATCACCTCGACTAGTTGTCATGCTCACCTTGACCAAATCATCTACAATTTCTTTTTCTTACTTTGAATTTCTTAAAGTAATTGTCAACATCATGGAACTCAAGGGTATATACTACAATTGATCTAAGATTCGAATATTGTTTTTATACAATTCTGGGAGTATTTGCATCTTCACCTTGATTTTGCTTTACTTGGTCAATGTGATTTTCACCTTTACTAAGTCCATCACCTTGACTAGTTCAATTCCACCGAGGTAATTTAACACTACCTCCCTTCAATGTGAATAGCACCACATTTCCATCTTGTCTAGGCTTCACCCTAACTATACTCTATCACCCTAATGAAGGTGAACTTCACCTTGATAAGATAAACTCTAATGACTTTAATCACCCCAACTTGAACTTTCCACTCAATGTGATCTATATTTAGCTTGCATCAAACATCTAGACTAGGGTACATTCACCTAAGGTGATCCTTCACCTTGACTGACTCGTTTCACCTTGATCAAGGTAAACACACAACAATTCCTCTCCCAATGATCATCATCTCATCACCTTGAAAAGATAACCTTTTAGAAATTTCTAACATGATGATAATCATCTTAGACTTATTTTCACTCAAGGTGGTCATCACTTGATTGCATTTTTGTAAGCATTCAGAAGATGATTTTTTTCATCCTAAAAGCGGAACTCATCATTACCCACACTCAACTACTATCATTTGCACTTAAATGATTACTATCTTCACCAAACAGCATCAAAATCACTCAACTTGATCAACATTACCTTGACTAGAATCACCTTTACTAGATAACTTTTGATCAAGGTAAACCTATCATAGTACTTTTGCATCACCTCTAGTGCATCGACATACCTTCACAACTCCATAAACACTACATAAAATATATTTCACCTCCATCCACGTCCTAAAAGGTATTCCAAAGCATTATAAATGTGTTTGTTAGTAGGTGAAAAAGACAAATATGACTTCATTGAGACTAAAAAATCACTAGTGCATCCAATGAGAAGATTGTGTGACATAAGGTAAGACCTAGCCTCTACATCAAAAATTGGAGAGGTGCCTATTAGTAAAAATGTCAAAAGAGTGCTTGATAGGTATGGATCATCACCTCAACTTGTTGATTACTCCTTTTTTTCAAGCTGTAAGCCATAACTCCTTCATTATGAGTGTACAATATTTCTCAATCATCAATGCTTGAGATCTCACTTGTGTTACGGATTGTTATAAATTTTCCATAGATAGCTCTAAAAGCACCATATTGAGCTAACTCCTCACTAGTCTAATTAATCCTAGCGCTAACCATCTGGTCATGTAGACTCTTGATTCCAGTTATGGATGCATATATTATCTCTCCTTAAACAAACTTCTATGTTGCAAGCTAGTTCTCTAGGTTTAGGATCCTTGTTTGGTTTAGGTTTTGTATTGAATCTTCAATACTTTCTATGCGTCCTCCAAAGATTTCTTCTTCCTGATGTCATCCAACGATTTCTTCTTCTTCTTCTTCCCCTTCTTTCTCTTCCTTTTCACCCAAGAACTCTTCCTTGAAGAACTCAGACTTGTGACTCCAAATCTCTTTTTTTCTCTTGTTGCAGTGTCCACTAAGGCATTAAAACCAGCTTTGACATATACGCCTGCTATTGCATTCCACAATTCTTTCCACAGACCATGCATGTAATATCTAGCCAACATTTCATCTGTAGGCCTTTTTGCATTTGTAAGCCTCTTCAAATACTGATTGAATTTCTAAGTGTAATCCTCCACAAACATTTTTCTCTGCTTAATCCCTTTGATTTTTATAACCACCTCATTCGGAGTTTTCTCCTTCCGAAATTTATTCAGAAATGCATCCCATAATGCTACATAATCTGCAAAATGCCCTATATTGAAATTGCTCAACCACTGCATGGCTCTTCCCTCAAGTGTTGCTTGGAATTGTCACATCTTGGCTTGCGCGTCATACACTTCGTCAAATCCTCTGGCCTGCCACCTTGTCTCAAATTGAGCTACATGGGAATTGGGGTCTTGTTTGGACTTCTCGGAAAAGGTCCCGAACTTGATGCGTAAATCCGCTCTAGCTGTTGCTGCCATATTCCTTTGAGTATTTGGGGTCAAATGCCCTGCTGAAGATGATGTTGATGCTATATATACTGAATGTTAACCTCAATTTGAGATGGCAGAAAAATGAAGGAAAAAAGGATGGAAAAAGAGCAAAGGTGTAGAGGCGGCCCCTAAAGCTAAGTTGAGGCAAAAAGCGCAATTTTAAATGAAAGGCGCCTCAAAAAACTCTAAAAACTCTTATAAAAGAGCGCCAGGCTCCCTCTTGTGCCATTTGTAAAAGAATAGATGGGTATAGGCTTAGGGCATGAAGCAAGAAGAGGGAATTAGAAAAAGGGGCCTTGCCACAATGGCCGGTCATGTAAAAAGGGATGGGTGCCCATGGGATTTTAGGGCTTGTACACTTCACCTTGCTTGTGTGTGTGCTCTTGAGAGAGGGAGTGTGAGAGTGTGAGGGAGTGAGTGAGTGTGTGGGAGTGAGGGATCAAGAGGGTGAAGCTCTTCACATCTCCTCTTCTCTCTTCTTCTCTCTTCTCTTCTCTTTTCTCACGCATGCAGCTATGGTGGATGGAGCTTGGAGATGGAGAAGGCTTGAGGATGCTTGAGGTAGCATCTAGGATCATTGAGCTACCGGTGTGTGCGAGAGAGGAGGCAACTCATTTTGGCATCAAGGTAAGCTCACAACACCCTGAGAGGATCGACGTTGCGTCGACTAGGTGAGAGATAGCCATGAGAGCTCACTTGAAATGCTTGAAACAATAAGTGGTCCGTGGGTCTTGGCGGTTGAGCGTGAGCTCCCACTACATTTTGGTTTTGTTACCGGGACCAACGGATTCAAGCTTGAGCACTTGCATGCCTCATATCAAGCATCGAAGTAAGGGATTTATCCCCGAAATAGAGCTTGAGATAGGTAGAAAGTTTGGGTTTTTTTATCTTCAAAAAAAGTAAGTATTTTGGGTTATTTTCTTGGTTTGATGATTGGAAAAGATGGAGAAATCATTTCAGTTTTTTGCCTTCAATCTTTGTTGCTTTTAGTGTAGGTTAGGATTAGGAAATCGGATCGGAAAAGCGTAGGTTAGGATTGGAAAAGATGGAGAAATCATTTCAGTTTTTTGCATTCAATCTTTGTTGCTTTTAGTGTAGGTTAGGATTAGAAATCGAATCGGAAAAGCGTAGGGTTTGCTGCCATAAAACAGGGTAAAACAGGACACAAATCATGCAAAAATGGAAAAAAAGAGTGCTTGGGATGTTTAATGTCGGAAAATGAGTGATTGGGGACATTAAAACCTTACCCAAGAAGGGGTTTAAGAGCCAATAGGTCAAGTAAGAGCTCATTTCATACCCTGACATTGAGAGAGAGAGAGAGAGAGAGAGAGAGAGAGAGAGAGAGAGAGAGAGAGAGAGAGAGAGAGAGAGAGAGAGAGAGAGAGAGAGAGAGAGAGAGAGAGAGAGAGAGAGAGAGAGAGAGAGAGAGAGAGAGAGAGAGAGAGAGAGAGAGAGAGAGAGAGAGAGAGAGAGAGAGAGAGAGAGCTCTTGGAGATTCGATTCGATCTTGCGGCTAGGGAGCCTACCGCGCGTTCTAGGTATATCAAGCCCTTCCCCTTATGCCTTGGTACTAATCTGGAAGCTCTTGTGTGATATGATTGCATGTGTCGTTAGATTTGAGCAAATTAGTTCCCTTGCTGCCGTCGTCGCATGCCTTTCGGCCTGTTCGAGTGGCCGGTTCTTGGGCCGAGTCCTAGAATCGGCCCTCAGCCCACTGGTTAATTCGGCCCGTCTGAGCATATCACTCGGTCCACTCGCAACTCGGCCCTTGACCAATCTACCCCATTCGGGCCCTTGGCCCGTTCGAACAAACCAACTTGGCCATATCGAAACTCAACCTTCGGCCCGCGTGCCTCGGACCGTTCGAATAGACCTCCTCGGCCCGTCCGAGTGAATCTCCTCGGCCCATCCGAATCATCCCGTCCGAGTCACCTTGTCCGAGCTTCCCATTTGGCCCTCAGCCATGAAAACTTGGCCTGTCCAAATGACACACTCGGCTCACAATTTCCATTTGGCCCTCGGCCTGTTTGAATCCATCACTCGGCCCTTGCAACTCAGATGAGTTGGGGCGAGTCAAGACTTTTCCAAATTTTTAGGAAATTAGACCAGACCTGGCTAGAGTTCGGCCGCGTAAACCTTTGTGACTCCTCCTGATGCGCGTAAGTCGATTCTGGCGCAGGGAATAGGCAAATTCATAGGACGCAATCACTTAGCAGCTCGAGTAGGCTATTGCAAGACCCAGAGTCCTAGGGACAACCAACTGAGCCAAAGACCCTGAACAAACCTAAAACGGGTAAGACAACGCAGCGAGAAACCCTAACAAGATGGCCATAAGTGGGTCAACAAGCCTATTAGGCCTAAAACGAAGCGAGAATGCGTAAGCCACCTAGATACTTGTTTTCCGCACTCACCCTGAATTTCCACACTTGAAGTACACTTAAGGATAGTTGAAAGCCTGATTGAGCACAAGTGCATGGGAAAGAACACACACACACACTGAGTAGAGATAAATTGAGGATTGGATGCAATAAGTCAAGGAACTCACTCAGATAAACACCTCAAGGAACCTACCAATAGGAGAAGATCCCAAGACATAGACAGACGACCAAAGCACAGAGTAGAACCAAGCAAGCGGCACTAGAGAAGTGGATCTGACCAACTTACTCAACCTGATCGACAGCTTGGTGGAGCACGAGAACGTGATCATGATAGAGGAAAGCTCAGACCGTAGGCCGAACAACGAACTCGACTTAGGAGTTTTTCCAGAGGCAATTCAACAGCTAGTGAGCAGCTACAATGCGCACGCTCGGTATGAGCACTGCGACAGAATGGCAAAGGCCATCATAATAGACTTGAAGAGGAACGGAAGCTAGCCCACAAGGCGTTGCAAGGCATAGTGAAATACAACCAAGACTACGTGCTAGGAGCTTAAGGCAGAACACAGAATTGCGCGAGGTACAATGGGTGCTGAACCTAGCAGGTGGGAATTAGACCGATCATGAGAGAGCCCTAGAAGGAGACTTGACATTGAGTGAGCTTCTCATGAAGTGATTGCTTGACAACACAGCAGCGCAGTAGAGTGCTGCAATACTAGCGACATCATTACTAGCAGGATTAGGAGCAAAACAAGGCTCTAAGGGCTAGTCTAAAATCCCAATTGCAACTCGACAAGTACCAACCCCATGATGATCCATACAGCTTTGTAGAGCAATTTGAGCAAGTCAGCGAGGCCAACGGCCTCACCGATTTGACTCAACGCTCTCAAGCATTCCGGATTTGTTTAGGCGATAAGGGTAGGACTTGGTACATGAGTCTAGATGCCGGAGACCGAGTGGACTTTAAAGGCCTAAAAAACCTCTTTGTCAAGAGATTCTCCGAGTCGGATACTCTGACAATATGCTAGTAAGACTGATGAATGTCAAGCAGAAAGAGAAAGAGGCCATCCCCGACTATGTCATCCATGTGAGGAGCCTCTTCAAGAGAATACCCATGGGCGAATGACCTATTGAAAGAGTGGTGTCCACCATGTTTATTAGTGGAATACGGAGTGAGGAGCTGTATAAGGCCTTGGCAGCCAACTCGAGCTTGCAGCGAGACTTGCTAGCTAGGGTGTTTGAAGAGGCCATTCGAGTAGACAACTAGCTGAAAGAGCGGAGCTCCAGGAGCTCAAATTCAGAAGAGACCAACTCGCGGAGTTCAGAGAGAGCGTTAGCCTCTAGTGAACGATCATGTCCAATGGCCTAGGACAAAGGGAAAGCCATTGAGATAAACCAAGACTTGGCTAAGGTAAAAATGGAGATAGCCAAACTGCAGGATATGTTGAGACGACCAACGTGCCACACAACCAATGCGTGTAATGTGGCGAAAACCACTTGTCGATCGAGCGTCAAGACCCTAGGCCATGATCTTGCGCTAATTGCAGTAGATTCAGTCACGACGTCATGCACTATAGATTATGAGAAGACTTCCGTACTCACAACCATACGGCCAACCATATCTAGCCAGCAGACCCCAACAATTCTTCGGAAGGGGAGCCCCATTGGCCCTTCCTGTGCCTAACGATGTTAAACCGGTTGTTCCTAGAATGGACATAAACCCTACACGCATAGCTAGATCACCCGGTCCCTATGTGACCCATCTATCGAGTGACACTCTAGTCCACTACGTGGAGGAGCCAAATGAGGAAGAGACTTACGTATACCCATACATCTCGCACGACGATGAGGGAAACACAGTCCTTATGGACTATTGATCAATACCGATGATGGTGTTAGAAAGAGGCCAAGGTAGAGGCCTAGGAGGGTAGACGCAAGATCCAATCATATGTTGGATTTGCGGTCACCCAGGGCACATCTCATCACGTTGTCCTGAAAGGGAGCAACCAAATAGAGACAAGGCAGACCTAAGGTGCCCTGAGTGTGGAATAACTCATCTCTTCATTGACTGTCCCAAGCGAAAACCATCCTCAAGTTCAGCCAACGTGCCATCTGTCCCAATGGGGTTGTTCGGTGTCAAGAACCTCGATGGGGAGGCCACTCCTATCCCATTGCGTGTCATGACCTGAGCACAAACGAAGTAGGCCGGCATATCGTTGCCAGGTCCTAGCAACCTCGATGCAGCCTCAATCGGGAAGAAGGGCCGTAGACGGAGAAAGAAGAAATCCGAAGCTAAGATCAGGCTGAAAGTTGAGAGTGCCACAACTCTGCCTGTTGAAAAGAAGGTCACTGATGTAGAGGCAGAAACTTCAGCTCCTAAGACGGCCAAAAAGGGAAGTGCTAAGGTAGAGGAATACCTACATCCGAAGCGCCAACTAGAGGCTATCGAGAAAGTGAAGGAATGGGTAAAAGAGGCCCAAGAGCACCTAAAAGATGCTGAGCCCATCCTAGAGGACAAGATCGAAGATCTCTCTAGCATAAGCACGCCAGTCTCACCCCCTCGACCAAAATCGAGAGATGCGACTGCGCTGCAAGCGGTACTGCTTAGGCAAAGCCTTGACACTATAGGCCAGCAAATTAGTCATGGCCATTGGCCAGGACAATCTGGAATAGGAGAAAGACGAGCAACCAACGACCTCCTTACTACGCTAGTGACCACCCTTATGACGCTGAGCCTGGGAGACCTACTTAGGCAACATTCCACCCTATGGCAAGACCTGAAGTAGTGGGTTGACGAGAGCAAGCTACTGCAGACCTGCACGACCATGATGTAGAGACATAAATACCGAGTTTGATGTTGCACTCTGTTTTTAAGTCCTTGCACATTAATGCTTTCTAGGAAGACACCGAGATGCATGCGGTCTTACTTGTCTTAGCCCTAGGCCACACAACGAAAGGGGATTGTAGACACAGGAGAGGGGGTTAGTGTACTAAGCTACGCAATGCTTCAGACTTGGGGAAACTGCTTGTCAAGACTGCCAGGTTCAATGTCACACTAGCAAACGGTATGAGAGTGAAACCATTCGGGGTACTTAAAAACCGGCCGGTGAAAATCACAGGCGTCCAATTCTTGGTTGACTTTATAGTCATGAAGGGAGTGGACTACGATATCCTATTAGGCCGACCCTGGATGCGCAATTCCAGAGTCATCGAAGATTGGGGTAACGACTTAATCTTCCTTGGCAATAGAATGGAAGCTGTGAGGGTAGAGATGGACACTTGGAAGACCTCACCAGTTGACTTGGATGCTATCTCTATGATGCTTAAAGGTAACGTTCAAGTCAAGAAGTCCTATGGGCCCTTGACCAAGTATATCCCATGCCCGAAGGATGAGCAAGATTGGATGCATGTCCTTGCTATGATCGACTTGCCATTCTCAGATCATGAGGCGTACGAGCAAGCCATCAAGACAGTTGGCAAGTCCAAAGACACACCCTCCATACAAGTCTGCATGATGGCAGGAACCCTTTGTGGGCGACCTAAACGTGTCACATTCCAAGTGCCAAATAACAAGAGGGAACTCCAAGAGATTCTGGAATATTTGATTGGCAAGCTAGCTGGCAATCCAACAGCAAACTTCAAGCCACTCCAAGATCTGTTAGATGAACCAAGGTGGAAATGGACCAAGGTGCATGACTTAAACCTCATGTACAATTGGGCCCTAGTCCCCGATCAGAGACAAGAGATATACCACAACCTAGGAGACGATGAGCAGTTGGACAAAGATGACTCCAATGACGAGTACGAAGACTGTCGTTCTTTTAGTGACGAAAGTGAGGGTGAGATAGACACAGTGGAATACGACACTAAGGGACAAGAAATAGAATAGATATGAGCGGACTCCAAGTCACAGAAAAAGAGTATCTTTAAGATAGAGCGAGGGGTCATGCGCATGGATTGTGACTACGCTTGGTTGGAACACATAAGAGCCATATATTTCAAACAAGCAGGTACGACACTAGTGCTTAGAACAGAGTCACCCTCTGAGTTGCGATTGCGAGGAGAAACCACCTCTTCTAGCAAAAACGGCGAGTTCGATTCTAAGTTGGACGTAAGCTCAGATAGCGACCCAGAAATACCTAGACCATTCAAGACTAGATGCACCAAGGGGGACCTACCCGTCCACACGAGGCGCAGACAGTTGAAGGAAGAAAGGGCAAAACAGCCTAGCGATACACAAACGGAAAAGCAATGAAAGCCGCAGGATCTCTCGAAGAGATTTATGAAATTCAAGAAGGGTGACATGGTAGTAATCTGGTTGGGTGTGTAATATTTCTGCTAAAAATATTATGAGGTTGTGTGAAGTCTCGGGCAAATGACAATGCTGGCATTGTGGTTATGGATGGTTCGATTTTTAAATTGTACACTCTCCATTGGCCAATCAAGACTAAGGAATAAGAAACTGCATATGTTCGTGTGAACCTCCTCTTGGGAGGAGGTCAAGATGAAAATGATTAACTTATGGCAATTTTTTAAAAAAATGATCCCTTCCTTCCCCCAGTCGAAGGCCGTGCTGGAGGGAAGGGAATGAAGCACGGTTGATTCAGCACCGAGCTGGATGACATGGGGGGAGAATGCCCATGCAAGTAGCTGCATGGGTGGGGGAAGGTTCCCCTCCCTTCACCTATAAAAACCATGGGGGAGGGGAGTAAGGAGGAGGAGCCATAATGCCGCCAAGTTGTGAGAGAGAGAGAGACGAGCACAAAATCGTGAGAAGGGAAGCTGATGTTGAAAGCTGCCGCGATCGTGTGAGAGAGGGAGTAGAGCTAACGCAGCTCTAGGTGCGCTGTGAGGAGAGAAAGATTGCACAGAAGGTCCATCAGCCTGCCGTCATGAGGCCGAAGAAGATCGTGAAGAGGAGGGGACACCGCCGTTGCCATCAGTCCACCATCTGCTGCCTTCATTTTTGTCCACGTGGTTTTTTCCACGACCCCCAGAAGCTCCCAGAAGCTTCTTGGGAAGCTTCTAAGGGCCCTTAGAAAGCCCCCCCTTCCTGTGGCTTTTATAAGGCCCTTCTAAAGGGCTTTTATAACACCCCACACCCCCCCCTGTGGGATTTAAGCACCCATTCCCGTGGGGTTCCACCTAAGCCCCTTTCCTATTGAAATTCCCCTTCAAAGTTCATTTTAAACCCCAGGTTCCTTTAAAACCCCCTTTCCTATTGCCCTCTCAAGCGAGCTTTTATTACCCTGGATTTTAAGCACCTTTTTCCCCCTTGGATACAATAGCCGGGTTTTGCAAAAACCCTTCCCTTAGCATTTCCATAAAGCCATTCCCATTTTTTTATTTTCCCCCCACACAAGTTCTTTTAAAGCCTTCCTGTGGACTTTTATAAGCCCTTCCTAAGGGGTCTTTATAACCCCCAAAATTAAGGTATTTTCCCCTTGCATCCTCGTAAATTAAGCCTTTTCCTCCCCTTGCATTCCACAAAGCTATTTTTACCCCTTCTCCATTTCAACTCCTACAAGCCATCTCTGGGAGCTTTCACTCAACCGCCAAGACCCACGGACCGCTTATTGTTTCAAGCGTTCCAAGCCGAGTACTAATGGCTACCTCTCACATAGCCGACGCGCCATCCATATCTACGGGTGTAGTGAGCTTACCTTGATGCCGTTCGAGTTACCTCCTCTCTTGCGCACTCTGATAGCTCCACGATCCAAGTGCAAGCTTCAAGCAAGCTCCATCCTCAAGCTCCACGCTCCAAGCTCCATTGCCGTGAGCAAGATAAGAGAAGAGAAGAGAAGAGAAGAAGAGAGGAGACGATGGAGAGCTTCTCCTCCTCGGTCCCTCACCCTCACACACTCATTCCCTCACACTCTCACACTCCCTCTCTCAAGCACAAGCTCAAGCAAGCAAGAACAAGAAGAAGAAGAAGAAGAGGAGAGCTACTTTTGGCCACACACAA